>NC_081359.1:27241820-27541820 GCF_030684315.1 Stegostoma tigrinum | reverse complement strand
CTCTGGATTACAAATGTTTCATTTTCCTGCTGCACATGTGCAGTCCGTTCTGTCTGTTCATAGTATCACTGCATCTGTGAAGCAAAAGTATTATCGGATGCTTCATACATCTGTTAATTTTTTTTTGTGCCAGCTCATTTGTTCAGATTGATTGCAAAGCTGTCACATCACTTTAACAAGAACTACGTTCACAATTAGGCTGATTAAAAACACAAACAGCACCAGTTAATTACCAACATCATAATGTCAGTAGAAAGCTGGAACCTCATTGTAATTAAAACTAATTCCTTACTAAAGCTGGAATTTCATTTGGATCTCATCACGTAAATGGCTTTACATTTTCTTGGTGAAATAATAAGAAACATTTGAGTAGCTGTACTTCCTCTTGAGAACTTTAGTCATCCCAGCTTCAGTCAGGAGCTAGTTTTAATTACAATGCCTACTTTTTCTCCAATGTTTTATTCCTTATTGCATTCCCTTAGGTAGAGCATTTATTCTCCAGTGCTGAATTTAATCTTCTGGTCACTGGGGAATATCACCACTAATCCTATGTCAATAATATAAACATCCTCATCTGTGGTCAGGGACATTGCACATATCTTTTCTCCCACTGTACCAAACCTTTACTCAGCTTTGCTAGTCCCCATGCCCTTATGAAGTAATTTTAAGATCCATGTTTTCACCTTCAGCTTCTCCACAGCTATGCAGTCTTCAACCTCCTTGAACTTGTTCAGCCTCTGCCCTTATTGAATCTTTTCACTGATTTGTTCTCTATTCCTGTCATTCTTATTGATCTACCATGGGTGACCATTGCATTTTCAGCCACCATAATGACACTAATTTCGAGAACTCCTTCCTTAAATCCCTCTTCCTCTCCTGCTCTCAGCACTCCACTAACAACCTTTCTGCTCAATCCCTCATTCTGTTTTGCTACTGGATTCTGCTCTGTGACTTCTTTTTCCCTCCCACACAATGTCTGTTTGAATCTCTGAGATGCCATGCTTTTGTGAGTAATGTCTCATAATTGTAAATTGTTCAAGACTGAATGGAAAAGAAAGCAATGTTCATATTCTCAACTGCTTTCTAGGCAGTATTGAAGCCTCTACTTAGGAGCTGCACTTTGTGGATTTCCTGGGCTGAATTTTATTGTGTGATCTGTGACCCTCCAGTGTTGGGGTAAAATGTGGGTCCTGAATTCACACTTGATAGAGTTTGGTGATTTTAACACAGGCAGACCCCCAAAATTACTGATTGTTCAATTAAGGGTAGCCTGAATACTGCTACTCCTTAACTGGCTACACAGATGATTACTAGTGGTGTTCAATACTTCTTTAAAAAAGAAAAAAAATACAATGATTTTGGTGGTGGGAGCATTGTTTAGTTGTGTGTGATGGCACATTTGGGTAAGAAAAAGATGCAGTTAGAGGACTGGCATCCCTGAAGACTCAGTAGCACCTCAAAACAGAAGTTCCCTCATCTAGATAAGCACAAAATAAAATTTAAGGGGTGGAGGGCGATAAGCTCAACTGGAACTGGCTTTTGGAGACTTTTGCTCTGATAGCACCCTGGTTATTGAACAGAGACCACCGACCTAATACAGAATGAGGGAATATTTGCATTATACCATCAGCAAAATGACAGTGGGCCCATAGCAGAAACTTAAACTGCATACTAACTGTAAGATCAGGCAAACACAGCAACAATTATAATCAATCTGTAAATTTTTTTGGTAGGAGACTTTCTAGTTTCGAGGTTGGTTAATTGTCAGACATAGTACAGCATATATAGAGAGACCAGAGGCACCATAGAAAGATTCCTTTTTGGATGTATCACAGTGTGGTAAGGAGACTACTGTGCCCAAGACCACGAGAAATTACAGAGAGTTGTGAACGCGGTACTGATTATCACGCATATCAGAGTTTTTTTCGCTGATTGCATCCGTACTTCCCGTTGCCTCGGCAAAGCCGCCCAAATAATCAGAGACCCCTCCGGCCTGAGCAATGCTTTCTTCCAACCTCTTCCATTGGGCAGGAGATATAAAAGTTTGAAAACACAGACCAACAGATTCAAGATCAGTTTCTTCATTGCTATTGTCAGACTTTGGAGAGACCTCTCGTATATTAAAGTTGATCTTTCCCTGTGCCTTCTTTGTAGCAGTAACACTGTATTCTTCATTCTGTTCTGTTTCCCTGATGTACGTATGTATGGTATTATTTGCCTGAATAGCATGCAAAACAATACTTTTCACTGTATCTTGATATATGTGATAAAGATAAAATCAAAACAAAGTCAAATTTAACAGTCACCAGAAATGCTGAATTGCAAAATAATTTATACGTCGCTGATAATTATTACTGTGTTTTCCAGGATCTTACAAATGTTTTGAAGATTTAATGTAAGAAATTGTTGCAGTCTAGTTATTGATTTCCTATCTGGAATGAGTGCTGGGGCAACAGATGCCATCGTTTCTGCCAGTTTCAATCAGGCTAACTCTCCCTTTTTTGCCCTTGTGGACTGCAAAGTTCCATTGAGTTTATGGCTGTCCATAAACAGACCAAGTATGCATTCAAATTGGAAGCATCAAAAGATTCCTACATTTAGGTATTTGCACATAACGGATTTCGTGATGAGCTTTAGTCCAGCAATTAGAGATTTTGGATCTCCTTACTTTAGCTATATGGAAATATTCCAGATCTCCTGTGATAAAGTTTGGATCTATCAGAACCCTAAAACATTTCAGTTATTCAAGCCAAATTAATGGATATTCATCAAAATGTGTCAACTGTAGCTTTATTACAGACTGCTCTTGCAAGTTCTGAGAAAACTGTTTCAACTGTAATCAAGGGAAAGCATAGCTGTGTTTGGCCATTATTTTTGCCACCCACTTTACACTGATAATAACAGAAATGTTTTGCCAAGAATAGAGAGAAACTTTGACTAAATGAGGAAGGGATTCAGACATCAATGACTAAACTGGCACTTAATCAAGAAAAACATTTGACGTGCTGAATTTCATCCCAGCTTAAATTCTTCACAGAAAGGATTGTTTCTGTAATACTGTTGGTTTTTCGACACCGTTAATTACTTAAAAGGTAAGGCATGTTGAGATTTTATTTTGATAGTGGACACTTGGAAAAATATCCTTCCTGCATCATTTTTATAGGTTTTGCTTTGCAAAGTTTGTTCATCAAAATTTATTTATAATTTATTCCTAGCAGCCTTTAGACAGCTGATAACACCCAGTGCAGGAGAAAAATAAATTCTGATCCTAATTAAGAAGGGAGGACAGCATATTTGAACAAATACCTCAAGGAGGTCTGACTCCATAATTTAGAGATGACGGGACTGATTGCAGACAATTCTCATCAGAAATTTTGGATGCTACCAGTTGGTAAGCTAACATTGCCAATTTTGTTGTCAATTTGAGATCTGCAAATAATGTCTGCCAACAAAAAGCTGATCACACATTTGACATCCCATAAAACCCGTGTTGTAATTTTTTTATAAGACATTGCTACTTCCAGTTGATTCTGGGTGTACAGTTGTTGGTCTAAGGGAACTAAAGCTCTCCCATATACATGGTCCAATTTACATTCATGTTGTGCACATGAAATTCCTGTCATGGAGCTTTTTTGTTCTGTTGATTTTCTGACATCAGCTCGGCTGCTTATCTGTGGATTAGGAACAGGAGCAGCCTTTTCACCTCTTGAGCTATTTAATTAGATTGTGACTGAGTCATATGTCAAAGCTATTTACCAAATTTAGCTGTGCATCCCTTAATAGACTTAGCCACCAACTATCTGTCAGAAGCTCCAATTGTCTCAGCACCCATTGCTTTTTGGGAGGAGAGTTTCAGAGAATTCTGATGGACTTGAAATATGTTACTTTTTTTAAGAACAATTCCAGCTAACTTTTAAGTGTGTTTATACTGTCATTACCAGTGGAAGACCATTAACTACAGAATGAGCCTTAGCCAGCAAATGTCTTGTTCTGAAAACAGAAATACATGTCAGCATCCACAAGGAGAAACATCAGGTTGTGACATTTCAGATATGTGACCCGATAGTTAGTGTGAAAAAATTTAAGCAAAATAGAAAGACAAAAGGAAGACATCAAAGATAAATTGATCATACAAAGTAGTGTAATATGTGATCTACAAACAGTTTAACAGAAAATTAGTTGAAAACTTGAACAAATATCAATGAAACAAACATAATAAAACAGAAAAATGTGTGAATTGTTGCCATGGATATCCAAGGTGTGCAGAGAAATATTGTTGCCTTTTCCAGAAGTGGTTAATATTGTTATACAATGTAGTGGTTCTGAACGGGTAAATGTTGGAAAGTGTGTAGGGCTACAGCCAGTCTGCTGATGTGATACACTCTTGGGTGGAGAATCAAGTAGTCCCACATCTAGATCCTGATGGGATCAGACGGGTGATTTCTGGCTTCTGCTAGTTTTAGTGATTATGTCTAATGTAATTTGTACCTATTGCTGTCATTCAATAAACAAGATCTTGTTGTTAAATTCAGTGCATCTTCTTGTTAAGACTAACAGTAGCTCATCCTCCACCACCGTTAAATGACCACGTCAGCCTGGTACAGAAAGGAGCAGTGGTGGCCGCTGCATGAGGAGATTGTGTCATGTAAATTAACCCGTGAAGAACATTGACTCTATCTGTTCTAACAATTTCACACACGGTGTATGGATAAAGACTGGAAATTCTGCTCTCGCTTTCAGTGGGAGCAGAAAATTTGTATTGGCTTCCTAATATCTTAGTAATTATGCCTAATCAAATGTAGTTGTACCTACTGTCGTCATAAAGTAAACCTTCTGGTTATCTAACAACAATGAACCCTCTGCAGGTGCTCTGCAGTAATGTATCCTCTACCACTCATTGCTAGAAAGGCCAAGATTAAACAAAGACAAAGGATGCAAGGTGTTAGAAAGGATTCTGAGGGATAAGATTTATGACCATCTGGAAGAGCATGGCTTGATCAAATACAGTCAACACGGCTTTGTGAGGGGTAGGTCATGCCTTACAAACCTTATCGAGTTTTTTGAGGATGTGACTAGTAAGGTTGATGAGGGTCAAGCTGTGGATGTGGTGTATATGGACTTCAGTAAGGCATTTGATAAGGTTCCCCATGGAAGGCTCATTCAGAAGGTCAGGAGGAATGGGATACAGGGGAACTTAGCTGCTTGGATACAGAATTGGCTGGCCAACAGAAGACAGCGAGTGGTAGTAGAAGGAAAATATTCTGCCTGGAAGTCAGTGGTGAGTGGGGTTCCACAGGGCTCTGTCCTTGGGCCTCTACTGTTTGTAATTTTTATTAATGACTTGGACGAGGGAATTGAAGGATGGGTCAGCAAGTTTGCAGACGACACAAAGGTCGGAGGTGTCGTTGACAGTGTAGAGGGCTGTTGTAGGCTGCAGCGGGACATTGACAGGATGCAGAGATGGGCTGAGAGGTGGCAGATGGAGTTCAACCTGGATAAATGCGAGGTGATGCATTTTGGAAGGTCGAATTTGAAAGCTGAGTACAGGATTAAGGATAGGATTCTTGGCAGCGTGGAGGAACAGAGGGATCTTGGTGTGCAGATACATAGATCCCTTAAAATGGCCACCCAAGTGGACAGGGTTGTTAAGAAAGCATATGGTGTTTTGGCTTTCATTAACAGGGGGATTGAGTTTAAGAGTCGTGAGATCTTGTTGCAGCTCTATAAAACTTTGGTTAGACCGCACTTGGAATACTGCGTCCAGTTCTGGGCGCCCTATTATAGGAAAGATGTGGATGCTTTGGAGAGGGTTCAGAGGAGGTTTACCAGGATGCTGCCTGGACTGGAGGGCTTATCTTATGAAGAGAGGTTGACTGAGCTCGGTCTCTTTTCATTGGAGAAAAGGAGGAGGAGAGGGGTCCTAATTGAGGTATACAAGATAATGAGAGGCATAGATAGAGTCGATAGCCAGAGACTATTTCCCAGGGCAGAAATGGCTAGCACGAGGGGTCATAGTTTTAAGCTGGTTGGTGGAAAGTATAGAGGGGATGTCAGAGGCAGGTTCTTTACGCAGAGAGTTGTGAGAGCATGGAATGCATTGCCAGCAGCAGTTGTGGAAGCAAGGTCATTGGGGTCATTTAAGAGACTGCTGGACATGCATATGGTCACAGAAATTTGAGGGTGCATCCATGAGGATCAATGGTCGGCACAACATTGTGGGCTGAAGGGCCTGTTCTGTGCTGTACTGTTCTATGTTCTATGATAATTAATGGCAGGCAGCTATTTCAAGCAACACCTACCCAGTACCACATTCAAGATAACAGGGGTGGTCCTCTGGGAAAATACTACAGAGATAGAATTTTACCCACCCACTAGCTTGTAATGGTTAACTTTACAGGCATATGACATGGTGATCAGCGATGGAATTGTTGCTTAAATACCTGAAGGTAACAATAGTGAAAAAATCTGTTGGACCTTACAGAAACCAATTTTCAGACGTTAAGTGAGTTTACCACTTTAAGAACATTACCACTTTGAGAATACTCAGTCAAATTGTCATAGAGTCACAGATATCTACAGCACAGAGAAGGCCATCTCATCGATAGCTTTCTAATGCCATTTTGGATACAGCATGAAGCTGGAGTAAGACAGCAAGTCATGCAACATCAGAGGAGTAGAACAATCGACGTTTGGGCCTAGACCCTTCATTGGAACTGAGGAGGGGGATCGGAGCTGGAAAGTAAATAACGGAAAGAGGGGTAGTGCTGGGAGAAGGTAGGTGGGATGGCGATAGATAGATCTAGTTGGGGTAGTGAGGATTGGTCAGTGGAAAAGTGGCGTGGTTAGGTGGGGAAGAAGATAGACAGGTAGTTTCAGGTCAAGAAGGCAGGGATGAGAGCAGTGGTTGGGCATGGAATGAGGTCAGAGGTGGGGAGATTTTGAAACTGGTGAATTCTGTGTTTAGGCCATCAGGTTGTAGGCTCCTGAGGCAGAATGAGATGTTGTTCCTCCAGTTTGCATGTGGCATCATTGTGGCACTGGAGGAGGCCCAGGATGGGCATGTCACCCGGATGTAGGAGGGGGAGTTAAAATGGTTAACAATTGAAAGGTGTTGTTGATTATAGCTCCTAATCTCATTTTGCACCACTTGTCGTGGAGCCATGTATGTTTTGGTAGTATAAGTGTATATCTAAGTACTTAAATTCTTAAATGCTATTAGGGTTTCTGCCTCTACCACCCTTATAGGGAGTGGGTTTCAGATTCCCATCACCCTTTGAGTGAAAAAGGCTTTCCTCACATCTCTTGTATATCGTTACCTTAGATTTATGCCCCTCCCAGTTATTGATCCGTCCATCAAAGGGAAATGTTCCTTCCTGTCTACTCTATGTTCGTCAATTTTATACATTTCAGTCATGCCCCTGCTGAATCTCCTCTGCTGTAAGGAAAACAACACTAGTATGTCCAATTTCTGTTCATAACTGAAACTCGGCAGCCCAGGAAACATCCTGGTAAATCTCATTTGTACCCTGTCCAGAGCAGTCATGTCCCTCATACGTAATGAATTCCAGAAACATAGACAATACTCTGTCTATGGCTCGATATTCTTCCCCACCTATCCACCCCGCCTTTCCACTGATCAATCCCCACTACCCCTAACTAGATCTACCTATCACCAACCCACCTACCTTCTCCCAGCCCTACCCCTCTTTCTGTTATTTACTTCCCAGCTCCAATTCCCCTCCTCAGTCCCAATGAAGGGTCTAGGCCCAAATGTCTATAGTCCTAGCATAATCTCCCTGCTTGTAAACCCTTTGCCTCGACTAATAAAAGCAAGTATACCATATGCTTTCTTAACCAGCTTGTCCACCTGCCCTGTTACCTTGCGTGTATGGGACACCAAACTCTCTTTGATCCTTGGTGCTTCCCAGCATCGTGTACTCCCTTGCCTTGTTTGCTGTGCCCAAGTGCATCACCTCACATATCTGGATTTAATTGCAACCTGCCTGCTGTTGAACAGACAAGCTGTCTGCAGCACAGCTGTCCAGGCAAAAGTTATTACCTTAGAGCTGGTAAGAGGTGCAGGAAGGCAGTGGAGACTAAGAACACAGCAAAAGTCAAGCCACACTTGCTACATACTGAGTCCTTAGAGAAAAATAATCTGTAAAGACAGTCCTGATTGGAGGCTTGGTTAGGGAGCAACCATTTTGCAGGATCAGGAGTGAAAGATTACTGCAGGTAAGAGATAATAAAAACTTAATGGTAGAAAGGGTCAGGGCTGGGAATGATGTAGCGAAGGAGAACTTTTCATTTGCAGAAAATATCACTGTCACAACGAGTGCATATCAAGAACTATAGCTGTGGTAATAAAGACATTTTATATCAAAGTTTACAGCAGTCGAAACACCGCAGATTTAAGTTGTTAAATGGCCAAATTAGAAGACAGATCTGCCAAAAGAAAAAAAGTTAGAAGTATTCTTCATCAAAACAAAGAACTGAGGATACTGGAAATCTGGAAGAAAAACAGACATTGCTGAAGAAACTCAGCAGGTCTGGCATTGTCTGTGGAGAGAAATCAGAGTCAATGTTTTGGATGCAGAGCCTACTCTGTTCTGAAGACAGATCATTAGACATAAAATATTGACACCGCTTTCTCTCCACAGAAGCTTGCAGATGTACTGAGTTTCTCCAGTATTTTATAATTTTGACAACGTCAGAAAATAAATAGTTTTAACCATAGATTTGGCAGGAAGATTTTTTAAGTCTGGTAATAAATATTTATTTGAAAAAGTGGAGACACAAACATACCTTGTGATTTAGGCTTGCGAGGTCTGGAAAACATCCACTTTCCTATGAGGAATTCTAAAAGCTCCACCTCGGCTACAGAATCAATTTTGCCTGAAGGAAGATACCACATTAATTGGAACAAAAACTGCAAACTCCTACAAGTATTACAGATATATGGCATTGCTATTTTACATATTTGAAGCTTTTTTGGAAGAAAAAGTAGTATACAGAAAACAACATTAAGGGACTTCCAAAAGAGAACTAGCTACAAAATGACATTCAGCAACTTTAAAAGTACAAAATGTCAGCAGTTTACAAAATGCATTGATATGTTGAAAACTTAGAACAGCTTTGTAGGATTAAAAATAACTACTTTAAGAAACTGTCAAGAGAGTACTATTTTACGTCAGAAATGAGCCAGACAGAATCCAGGAATTACAGATCTTGACGGAAACAACTATTTTGATGCAGAACTGTTTAAAATTAAATAATATTTTTCAATCTGAAGATGTAAATATACTGTTGTATTCAATGGCATCTACATCAGACAATTTTTTTTAAATCTCTAAGCCTAAAAAGACACATCTTTTAAAGTGACCTCCCATTCTTCCCCCCACCATCATTTTAAAAACATCAAATACTCTTCCAACTTTGCAACACCTCCCTCCTTAAGAAAAAGAAACCATCATGATGAAGAGATGGCTTCCTTTCTTTTCTCTACATCTTTACACCAGTATTATTAGATCCAGAGGTCATTAATCTAAAGTTACGCATTTCATACTAATTCTATATATACATACATAACATTGAACACAACCATTTCTATCTTTTATACACATTTTCCTTTTAAACCCGTGATAATGTATCTGCAATAACATTTTCCTGACCTGCAACTTGTACAATTTGTAAATCAAATGCTTGTAACATAAGACTCCAACAAAATAGTCTGATGTTCTTCTCTTTAAATCTTTCCAAAAATGTTCAAGGGCTATGATCAGTATACACAAGTGTCTCCAATATATTACTCACAACATAAAGATTAAACATTGTAAGACCAGTACGAGACACAATAACTCATATTCAACAGTTGAATATTTCTCTGGCGAATATTGAGTTTCTTTGAAAAATAACTGATTGGCGTTTCAATTCCACAATCATCGCCCTGTAACAACATAGCTCCCACCCCTAAATTGCTTGCATTGATGGCAACTTTAAAAGGTTTTCAAAAATAAAATAGCATGGCTAAAACTGGTGCAGTGGTTAACACTGCTTTTGAATTCCCGAAAGCCTCCTGGCATTGTTCTATCCACCAGAATTTTATGTTCTTCTTTAACAAATCCATCAGTGGTGCCACCACACTACTACAGTTTGGAACAGATTTCCTGTAGAATCCGCTCAGTCCCAAAAATCAAAGCACCTCCTTCTTCAAGGATAGTCTTGAAAATTCCTTGACGACCTTCGTCTTCACTTGGTATCGTCAGTCCGTGTTCTATGTTGTGTCCTAAGAACGTCACTTCCACCTTTGCGAATTCTATCTTCACCAGATTTATGACCAACATTGCCTTCCATAGTTTCTGAAGACCTCTGCCAAATGCACCAGGTTATCTTTTCATGAATGGCTAAAGATCACTAAGTCACCTGTATAGACGACTCAATTAGCCAATTCTGCCCCAACACTGTTCATAAGTCTTTGAAATGTGGCTGGTGTGTTCTTCATTTTAAAGCACTTTACTTTAAATTGATACAGAGATTTCGGGCCTAAATGTCAGCCTTCCTGCTCCTCTCATGCTGCATGGCCTACTGTGTTCATCCAGCTCTACACCTTTGTTATTTTAAACTGATACAGCCCATTTGAGGTAAAGATGCTAGGTAATTCACCTGACTTAACTTCTCAATCTGGTAGGGACGATTAAACCTTGCTTTAAAGGGATCTCGTGCCACTGGTAACAACACCAATAATTTATTCCTAGGCCAAAAATACAAATTTTAGATATCTGCTTTTTGTTTCATTATATGCTGTGCCCCATTCAAATGCTGTCTAGCTAATTCATCTACTTGGTTTATTCTTTTTCTCAACTCAGATACATTATCCAACTGTGAGATCTCCGACTTCAGACCCAGCAACTTTTCCTTAATTAAGTTTAAAGGCCCTCTCAGCTCGTGTCTAAATATTAATTCAAATAGAGTAAATTGAGTCAAATCATTTGCAGCATCTCTAATAGCAAATAATATAAATGGGGGATGCCCTTATCCCAATAATTTGGGTAATCCCGTCAATAAGCCTTCATAGTCTTTAGACTTTGATACCACCTTGCCAATGCTCCCTGGGATTCAGGATCTACACACTTGATTTAAAGTGTTGGATACCTAAACTGCCTATGAGCTTAAACAATTTGGCAAAAAAATTGGACCCTTGGTCTAGTTGAATCTCCCCAGGTAGTCCATAAGGGTAAAGAAAACAAACAACTCTTCCACAACCTTTTTTGCCTTGACATTCCGTAAAAGGATTGCCTCCAGAAATCTGGTAGACATACCGTTATGTTTAGTAAATATTGGTTCCCACTCCTGATTTTAGGGAGGGGACCTACACAACCAATAATAACCCACATAAAATGTTCTTCAAGTGTAGGAATTGGCATTAAAGATGCTAGTTTTATTACTGCCTGTGGCTTTTCTACTGACACCCATGACAGGTACGGCAAAATTCAACCACACCTTTATGTAATCCAGGCCAATAGAAATACTTCTGTAACTTAGCCTGAGCCTTCCTCACTTCTAGATGACCTCCTACAGGTAATTCATGTGCTACCCACAATACATCCTGTCTCTGTGCTGCCAGCGATACAATCTGGTGAACTTTCCCCCATTTCTCCTGTGTTCTAATCTGCCATGGTCTCCATTTCTGCCTTAAGATTCTATCCTTAAGGTAATAACATTCTGGAATACATTCTCATTCCTTTTCTGAGTAGGCTTTATGATATAAATCTTCTATTATCTCATCTTTTTCTTGTAACTCCGTTAGTCTTTCAGAACTAAACACCTCTGCCTGATCCTCTACCTGTTTAGATTTTCTCTTTACCATTTCATCAAACAGAGTGTCAGCGAGCTGGATCTCAACTCCTTTGTCTTTCTCTTCGGTTTTCCCTTCTTGCTTTAACTTATGACTGTGGGATCTTGTCACCACACAGTCCAGAAAACCTCCAGGGCATTTTTCTTTTGATTCCTGAGTTCCCTGGTTTTCTTTCAACACTTCCACTATAATGGATGTCACTCCCACCTTTGATCCGGTTAAGTCATTCCCAAGAACAAACTGTATTCCTGGAATAGACACTCTTTCAATCATTCCCATTGTCACTTCCCCAGTCTGATTGGACGTTCCTGCCATACTTTACAAAGAGAATGCTAAATCCCTCTCTGTTTCATCCAGATTATCACTCTATCAGGTAACATTTCAGAAGGAGTGCAAATACATTCATCTCTTTAAAATATTAGGGACTTACCAGCTCCCATTTTTTTTACACCTCTTTACCATCTCCCCCTGTTCTTCCTGAGTAAACCTTACCTATAGAGGTGAAGTCTTTGATGAGATCAGGCACTGTCTTACTCTCCAGCCCATGACTAGGCTGTGCACTCTCATGCAACACTTCAGCTTCTGTTAGATTCCCTTCACTACCTCAACTAATCCCACTGGTTTAGCCTCTTTTACCACCTCTTTTTTCCCAGTGCCTCCCTTTAACCACCAGTACTTTCTTTGTGTGTCCCTCTCTATTGCAATGGAAACACCTGAGGCTTTTCACCTCTTTTTCACCGTTTTGGGTTTTTTTTACATGTGTTGAATTGTTGCCAGTGTGATCTACTTTTTGTTTATCATTGAAGGATCTCCTTTTCCTTCCCCCAATTTCTGTCTCTCGTGGAATGAAATTGCTGTTGGGTGTTAGTACATAAATTAAAATCGAATGCATAATCATGTGCCATCTCATTAGCCCTTTGTACTGTTTTAAATTTCTGCTCCTCAACATGAGTTCTTACCATTTTGGAAGTAGGCTTTTGAATTCGTCCAGGAAAATAATCTCCCTAAGATCCCCATATGTCTTTTCTATCCCTAATGCTGTCACCCTTCTGTTGAAGTTGCTATGTTTAATTTTTTCAAATTCGTCACAAGTCTGACCTGCTTCCTTCCTTTATATGTCTGAACTGTTGTCTATATGCTTCTGGTACTAGGTTTGTAGGCACTCAAAATAACCTGTTTTATTTCTTCATATTCTCTTGATACCTCACTGACAGCACTGCAAACACCTCACTAACTTTGTATCAGTGATAATGGGAACTGCAGATGTTGGAGAATCCAAGATAATGAAATGTGAGGCTGGATGAACACAGCAGGCCCAGCAGCATCTCAGGAGCACAAAAGCTGACGTTTCGGGCCTAGACCGTAGGCCCGAAACGTCAGCTTTTGTGCTCCTGAGATGCTGCTGGGCCTGCTGTGTTCATCCAGCCTCACATTTCATTACCTCACTAACTTTGCCTGAATTACTCTTACCCACATATCCTCTGACCAGTTCGTCTGTTTAGCCAATTTCTCAAAGAAAATGAAAAAGGCTTTTTTTTTTATTAAATTTTGGTAATGTTTTGACATATTTGTATATAGCCCTATCAGGCTGTTGGCTGCAATGAGCTCACCCTCACTTCTATTTTGTACTTTTGCTTCTGCCATTTGAAGTCTTTTTGCTTTAAGTTCCAATTTCATCTTTTCTAATTGGAACATCTTTTCTGTCTCTTTTTCCTTTTCAAACATAACTGTCTTATTTGCAATTTAATTTTTTTCTAACTCCACTGTACTTGACTGTTTCATTGGTATACCTAAATGCTTGACCAACTCCTTTACAATTCCAGATTTCCTCTTATTCCCAGTTAAACCAAATTCTAGCCTGTTTGCTAAATCTAAAATATATCTTTCCTCAGTCTTTGTAAACTTTCTTGGCACATGTGGGAAGCATTGTCAAACGCTAGAGCTCCTCTATCAGCGTTAAATACCATTTCCCCCACTTTTGATTTAACCAACCACAAGTAACTGAAATTAAACAGATTCTCTACTTCTCACTTAAGTTTTATTGAAAGATTGAGTGAAATGAAAGATATTCCTGATACCCGCTACATACACAAGTAACAATTTATTGATCTAACTCTAACAGTTAACAAATTTATAGAACTACTAACTGAATAACTCCTCCTTAACTACTAACTATCACCAAATAAAACAAAATTTTAATGGTATGCTGTTCAAGTAGATATAACTACCGCATATAAATTGAGCTTAATCTCTCAAAATTACAACTAAGTTAAATCTTCTGGAACGTTATTTGCCTTCTCTGCTGTTCTCCAGTCAGGACCACCTTCCTCTGTCAAAATCTTGTGTCAGGAATATTAGCTAAGAGTGTGGTAGTACCTCTATTGAGATGGTGCTTCCTAGAGGTTTCTGTGAGAGTCAGTGATTTTTCTCTTTCTTTAGAGCTAATCAGTGCTGAGAGCAGTTCTCTTAATAGTTGGCAGTTGCTCTCAAGCCAATTTTCACATGCCCTCTTCTTTCATACCTTTGACCTATTAATTTCTTACAGTAGGATTGGTCCAAGGTTGTCAAAGCATCAGATTTAAATTGAATTGGGCTTTGGTATCTAGCCCTCATTTATTAATTGTCTAAATTCAAAAGCCTATTCTCTTGGTAAATATGCTGCTTTGCCTGTTAACTGTATCGCTTTTTGATACACTGCTTTACTTTCAAGAACTGCCTGTGCATCTGCAGCTGCCAGCAGACATATTTTTTAAAAATCTCCAAGTCTTTAAAAAAAACATAGTTTAAAGAGACCACACATCCTTCCCCCCATCAGTTTACAAACATCAAATATTCAACCCAACTTCGCAGCAACTAATTTGACCTCAACTGGAAAATTGTGAACAATTCTGGGCACCACTCATCAGTAAAAATATAGATGTTTTGGAGGGTGTATAGAGAGGGTTAAGAACACGATTCCAGGAATGAGAAACATCAGTTATGAAGCCAGATTGGAATGTTAGAATTGAGAGGTAAAGGCTGAGGGGAGGTTTGACAGAAGTTTTCAAAACCATGATGGATCTGAACAGAGTCAATAGGGAGAAACCATTTCCACTTATTAAAAGATTGAATCCCAGAATGCACAGTTTTGAAGTATTTTGCAAAAGAAGCAAGTGTTAGATGAGAGAAGCTCTTTCCCACATACTGAGTAGCTCAGGATTGAATGCACTGGAGATATGGTGGAAAGTTAAAATGCTCAGAACTGATGTAGAGATGATGGGCTGAATGGCCTCTTGCTGCCCCATAACAATTCTGTAACAAACCTTCCATTTCTATTTTCTTATCTTCCAATTCACAATGTTTTTCATTTCTCTTTATGACTCTGTTTTTTCTGATTTTTTTTATCTCCACCTGAATATTCACTAATATTTGTGGTGTAATACAAATTTCAGACTTCCCTCATTTTAACTCTTAATGGGGGTAATCACTTTCAGCTTCACTTTACAAGATCCTGTTTTTATTCTTACTTTCAATTTGTCTACTATATCTCAGTGTAATCTTATTCAAATATTTCAACTAATCCACTTGCATTTTCTACTCACAGGAAGGTCTCAGTAACTTTAAAGCCATTTTGGAATCCCAATCTGCATAATTTATTTGACAACAGCCCCTGGTTTATGGTCAGTAACTCTGAGTCCTCAATTTTTTTAAAAGGTTCATGAATCTCTCTTAAATTCAATGAATTTCTATCCTAACAAAAGCTACCACTTTTTAGTGACCCAGCTCATGGTAATACTAGAGAAGTCATATTCCAGAGAGAAACCTGGTTTAATAGACCACAAGATTTATTTGATTACTGTAGTGATCATCCACTGAACATTTTCACAAGAGACTGCTAATGTACTTTTGACAAAAAAAACACAAGATAATAAAATGTGAGGCTGGATGAACACAGCAGGCCAAGAAGCATCTCAGGAGCACAAAAGCTGACGTTTCAGGCCTAGACCCTTCATCAGAGAGGGGGATGGGGTGAGGGTTCTGGAATAAATAGGGAGAGAGGGGGAGGCGGACCGAAGATGGAGAGAAAAGAAGATAGGTGGAGAGAGTATAGGTGGGGAGGTAGGGAGGGGATAGGTCAGTCCAGGGAAGACGGACAGGTCAAGGAGGTGGGATGAGGTTAGTAGGTAGATGGGGGTGTGGCTTGGGGTGGGAGGAAGGGATGGCTGAGAGGAAGAACAGGTTAGGGAGGAAGAGACAGGTTTAACTGGTTTTGGGATGCAGTGGGTGGGGGGGGAAGGCTGGGCTGGTTGTGTGGTGCAGTGGGGGGAGAGGACGAACGGGGCTGGTTTTGGGATGCGGTGGGGGAAGGGGAGATTTTGAAGCTGGTGAAGTCCACATTGATACCATTGGGCTGCAGGGTTCCCAAGCGGAATATGAGTTGCTGTTCCTGCAACCTTCGGGTGGCATCTTTGTGGCGCTGCAGGAGGCCCATGATGGACATGTCATCTAAAGAATGGGAGGGGGAGTGGAAATGGTTTGCGACTGGGAGGTGCAGTTGTTTATTGCGAACCGAGTGGAGGTGTTCTGCAAAGCGGTCCGCAAGCCTCCGCTTGGTTTCCCCAATGTAGAGGAAGCCACACCGGGTACAGTGGATGCAGTATACCACATTGGCAGATGTGCAGGTAAACCTCTGCTTATTGTGGAAAGTCATCTTGGGGCCTGATGGCGGAAGTGTCGGAGGATGATGCGTGGTATCCGGAATCCGACATCTACAATCTGACCCCACCACCCAAGACATTTTTCCATCCCCACCCCTGTCTGCTTTCCGGAGAGACCACTCTCTCCGTTACTCCCTTGTTCACCCCACACTGCCCTCCAACCCCACCACACCTGGCACCTTCCCCTGCAACCGCAGGAAATGCCACACTTGCCCGCACACCTCCTCCCTCACCCCTATCCCAGGCCCCAAGATGACATTCCACATTAAGCAGAGGTTAACCTGCACATCTGCCAATGTGGTATACTGCATCCACTGTACCCGGTGTGGCTTCCTCTACATTGGGGAAACCAAGCGGAGGCTTGGGGACCGCTTTGCAGAACACCTCCGCTCGGTTTGCAATAAACAACTGCACCTCCCAGTCGCAAACCATTTCCACTCCCCCTCCCATTCTTTAGATGACATGTCCATCATGGGCCTCCTTCAGTGCCACAATGATGCCACCCGAAGGTTGCAGGAACAGCAACTCATATTCCGCTTGGGAACCCTGCAGCCCAATGGTATCAATGTGGACTTCACCAGCTTCAAAATCTCCCCTTCCCCCACCGCATCCCAAAACCAGCCCAGTTCGTCTCCTCCCCCCACTGCACCACACAACCAGCACAGCCTTTCCCCCCCACCCACTGCATCCCAAAACCAGTCCAACCTGTCTCTGCCTCCCTAACGTGTTCTTCCTCTCACCCATCCCTTCCTCCCACCCCAAGCCGCACCTCCATCTCCTACCTACTAACCTCATCCCACCTCCTTGACCTGTCCGTCTTCCCTGGACTGACCTATCCCCTCCCTACCTCCCCACCTATACTCTCCTCTCCACCTATCTTCTTTTCTCTCCATCTTCGGTCCGCCTCCCCCTCTCTCCCTATTTATTCCAGAACCCTCACCCCATCCCCCTCTCTGATGAAGGGTGTAGGTCCGAAACGTCAGCTTTTGTGCTCCTGAGATGCTGCTGGGCCTGCTGTGTTCATCCAGCCTCACATTGTATTATTTTGGATTCTCCAGCATCTGCAGTTCCCATTATCACTGAAAAAAAAACACAAGTTCATTACACAAACGAAAAGGAAAAGGAAACATAATTTAGAAGGATCTTATGATTACTAGCAAAAAGAATCATCCTTTCTCTGAGCAATATCCTTTACTGTCAATCTATGAAGTATTGCTTCTATTGAAACCAAAAACAAATGGAAGTATCACTCCTCTCCTAAAAAAAAGGCAGTGTATAAGAAATTTGAAAGTGGGTACTCAGTTGACAGCCAACAATTCTTTCTTTCAACCTTTCATGTAGATCTTGACCTCATCATCCCTGCACCATCGAAAGAGTGCAATTAGCTCAGAAAGAAAACGTTGTTATCTAACAAGCAAAGCAGCTACCAGCAGAAGATTTAATTAGGTTCCTTCAATTCATGACAGAGTCCCAAAGGAAGATAAATTGATATTGCCTATGTTAGCATAAGAAATATTTTGCATTCTGTCAATAGTAAAGAGTTGTAGCCTATACAGGAGGAAATCTGTTCCATTCCTCTCTTCACAGAAAAGAACCCAGATTTCAAATACTAGCAATGCTTATTTTTCCAGAAGAAACAAATATTGGGAAGAGGAATAAGTAGTACAACCCTTTTGAGATCATCTTTAATTTTTTTTAGAATTTGTTGAGTCAACAAAACTGGTCAATGAACAAATTGATGCAATAGATCTGATTATGAGATAACAAAGTGTGGAGCTGGATGAACACAACAGGCCAAGCAGCATCTTCGGAGCACGAAAGTTTCGGGTCTAGACCCTTCATCAGAAAAGGGGGTTGGGGAGAGGGTTCTGAAATAAATAGGGCAAGAGGGGGACGCAGACCGAAGATGGCTAGAGGAGAAGATAGGTAGAGAGGACAGTATAGATGGGGAGGTACGGAGGGGATAGGTCAATCTGGGGAGGATGGACAGGTCAAGGGGCCGGGATGAGGTTAGTAGGTAGGAAATGGAGATGCGGCTTGAGGTGGGAGGAGGAGATAGGTAAGAGGAAGAACAGGTTAGGGAGGCGGGGACGAGGTGGGCTGCTTTTGGGATGCAGTGGGGGCAGGGGAGATTTTGAAGCTTGTGAAATCCACATTGATACTGGGATCACAAAGGAAAATTGCCTGGCATGACAATCTAGGAGAATGAAAAGAATAAACAAACACTTGTTTTTGCAGAATAGCTACCTTCCGTGTTGGACATCCATAAAATTAAAGGTTAAATATGGGGGTAAATACCTGTATTAGGAGGGACCAGTTCCCCTGAAAAGGCAATTCAGGAGATTAAGAGTCCTTGAGATAATATAATGGACTAATTTTACTAGATTTAGCAGCAACAATATCAGCAGAACATTCAAGGGATAAATATTGCTCTGACTGATAAATTATTTAACAAAGGATAAGATGAAATTATAAAAATAGTTATGAATATATAAACGTAAACAAGGATAGAGCTTGGAGGAAGATGTTACATCAGGTAAATGGTTCTGAAAATGTTGATGTTGGAGATTACATTATTCTAGATCTGATGGGGTCAGACATTTTGACTCTGATTCCTGTTAGCCTTAGCAATTATGTGTAAATAGCCAATGTAACCTCTACCTATTTTTATTGCACAATAAATTACATTTTATTATTGTGTCTCTTTTTGTTAAGACTCTTATATGGTTTATTCTCTATCATCATTAACTAAACCGAACCTTTTGGCTCAGCATAAAAATAAGCTTTGTGGGAGCACTGTACTCCAATCATTAACTTGCAATGAGTGATTTCACAAAAGTATACAAATTTTGCTTCCTCCCCATTACCACCCACTTCGTTGGTCACCCGGTGAGCTTCTCAGCAATGTGACGGCATTTCTTTTCTGTCCACCTGCATTCTTGAGAACTGCATGGAAACCCCAGTCTGGATTATATGCTTATGTTATTGGTTGTGCTCCAGCACACAACTTTCAAAAGTGAAGTGTGCGGTCAAACGGAGCCAAAGCTGATTTTCAGGTATGGACAAAGAAGTATCAGCTATGTTTTTTTTTCATGCAACTCTATTGGAGAAACAAAAGGATATTTTATAAGTTTACAATTTTGCAATCAGATTAGACATGATTTAATTGCAATAGAGCATGGTTTTATTAAGAAAGGTGTGAAATCTCATTGCTGAAAAGTAACAGAAAAACACTGCAATATAAAAGGAACATTTAAATTAGCTATGAACTCCATGCATAATCATACTTATTAAAATGGACAGTGCTGGATTAATACATTGTCACCCAAATTCCCACTCCAATTTACCTGTTCACCTGTGATGATGAATAGCACAATATAGCAAGATATCCTGTGAATTGTTATGCTTCCTGCCAACTCAGTCACTGCGTGTTCAGAATGATGAACACAAACAGAGAAATAACTGGTAGCGACATAGACGTTTCAAGGTTCTCAATCAGTGACATGATACAAAAGAACTACAATCGAAAAGAAGACGATAAGGGTGATGAGACAAAGTGAGAAACACTGGGAAAATAGCAACAAGAATCTTCGCAAGGAAGTATATTGGTAAGATTTAAAAGCAAGTGGAGGCAGACAAAAAGATGGGAAGGGTGTGTTGAGGTAGTGGGGATGAATATAAATAAAACAAATATTTAATTGCAGTGTGAATCATTTGAGTAATATATCATTTACAGCAACCGTACTAGTCCTGCTAACTAGGCTACTATAGAAAAATTGAGATGGCTTGGCCATGTGAAATATCTTGTTACACACTCATGGCTGCTCTAGCTAGTTTGCTGAGATTTGGAAGAATGCAGTAATAGACAATAATTAAGATACTTTAAATATTTATGCTCCGCATTGAATAATAAAAAAAGTCATAACAATTTCTACAGTCAGGTGATGAAAATAAAACAATATGCTGTCACAGCTCTTGCGTGTCTTTCACCATTGACTAAATAATCAGTCAAGATGTGACAGAATTATCAAAAGTAATTAACATGCTGCAGGAAAATTGAGATGTTTCACTAATTGGAAATCCCTGTTAGAGTAAAATTAGATTAGCATATAAAAATAAAAGTGATACTCATTATAAATGGAAAGCCCTCCTTACCCAAATTTACACATCTTAGATAACACTATATTGATATATTAGCCTTTCAAATATTGGTTTTGTTTTCACCATGATCAACTGGTGAGCTGATGACAGAATCCCTCATTCAAAAAGGGTCAGAGTCAGAGTAAAACAGCATGGAAACAGTTTAACCAGTCTATGCCAACCATAATTTCAAACTAAACTAGTCCCACCTGCTTTCACTTGGCCAAAAAGACTTCTAGTTTAATATCTCTGATCCTAAACATGACTTTTCAAATTACAGTTATCTTTAAAATGTTGTTCCAGATTTATTTCCAGACCATTTACTGTCTTACATACTTTGAAGGGAGCATAAGTCAAAAATTGGCATAACAATATATGGCCTTTTATCTGGATTGATTTACCTTTAACCTCTGATATCAAGTCACAGTGAGGTAGCCCAGTCCTGGCATTATTGCATTGTGGTACAGTTTCAGGACCACACGAGCATTGTGCGTTTAAGATATTTACATTATGTAATGACACGTGATGCTCTGGTATGGAGATATCCTCCTTGCCTCAGGCAATCCTGTTGTGTGATGGACTCAGTGTGTCAGTTGGGCAAATATGTGTATGTAATGTCCAGGTACATCAATAAGAACAGAACTCAGATTATTTATGCACATCTGCACTATCATAACTATGTAAATAGTTACTGTTGTAAATAAACTTCACATATCTGACTCCAGAAGAACCAAACTATATTTAGCATATATTGTTCAGACTAACATAGAACAAACTGCAAAGAAGCATCATGGTAGCACATTAGTACTAAAAGACAGTGGCAGCAAGTATATACTACAAGCTAGTGTAACAATGAGTTACAGGCATTAAATGAATACTGAACACTGAAAAGGTGACAGCATTATGGCAGTTGTGTGAAGATATTTTCCTAATAGTCATCCATTGAGTTCAGAGCTGGCATTACAATAGCAACAAAAAATAACTACAACAAAATCTAAAGGTTACAAGTCTGTAATGCAACACGATGAGCACTCTCTCTTTCTCTGTCTAATGGCAGGCAGCTGATCAAATTAAAAGAAGGGAGAGTTTTAAATAATCCTGCAAGGACAGCTGCAAACTACTTCCTAAAGAAAAAAGACACCTCAGACCACTAAAAAATGATTTTTTTTCTACATCAAAAAGGCTTACCTATTGTCTCGACATCATTTGATCTGCCATTTTCAGTTTCCAAATTGGTGCAAAAGTTTTTAAAAGATTATACAATGCCTTCTCTCCTCTTTTGGTACTAACACAGCATACAGAGAAAAGCCTGTTATTCCAAACCTGCAATTCACAAAGAGTTGGCAACATACAATAAAACAAAACGCCGAAAAATTCTACACTGCAATGCAGGTTGACATTCGTATTTTAAAAAGTGAAAAGGAAAGAAAAGGAATTGTGTGAAAAATAAAAGGGGAGAGAAAGCAAGTCAGTAAAAGAAACAAACACATGATATAGTATGCTCTTCAGATACAAGACATGATTTCATGAAAGCTGACTTACATGAAAGTCTCAGAGATAGTAGGAACTGCAGAAGCTGGAGAATCTGAGATAACCAGATGTAGAGCTGGATGCACTCAGCAGGCCAAGGAGCATCAGAGCAGCAGGAAGGCTGATGTTTCGGGCCTAGACCCTTCCTCAGAAAACGATTTGTCCTGCTCCTCTGATGCTGCTTGGCCTACTGTGTACATCCAGCTCTACACCTTGTTATCTTACATGAAAGTCTTATGGTATTGATTAATATCACTAACCCATCAAATCTTTCTGGAAGGCATTTCTGGACAAACTGAATTAATATACCATTGACACTAGAAGGAGAACAAGTGTTCAGAACAGTTGGAGCAGGCGAGTATTATAGCAGGTGACTATCATCTGTGAGCGCGTGACTCTGAAACGGTTATTGCAGCTGTAAACAGATTAAGTAGAAAACGAGTCTTGGATCAAATATGGTTTGTCAGAACCTCCAAGGCAGTGCCCAACATTTCATGACATAAACAAGCTATCCATGAGAAGACATTAAGATGAAATGTATTAATAGTCCAGTCTCCAAGAGAAACTCCAGTAGCAAAACATATTCCACAGTAGCATATGAGGAAGGGCCAACCAAGGAACAATACAATAAGAGCTTACAAAATTCTGTCCATCGAATTCAAACATGTCAACAGCTTCCAAGCGGTAGCCACAACGTTATAGCTTACAGACCTCAGGCAGACAACACAAGTGTTAGTTTTGACACACCACAAGAAAGCTGTCAGGAAAGCTGAAGCATTTAACTCCAACCAAGTGATATATGCCCAAAGTAATGGGCAACATGCACAATAAACCAAGATTAACACTGCTACTAGTGAAAAAAAATGCCTTTTTATTATCTTACAAGAGGTACTCTGGAAGCTTGCATAGTCTGATGTAGTTCACGCAACATAAGCTATTTGTTCATAACAAATACAATCTCTTGTGCATTGGCATCTTCAATACTAATACAAATCCTCAAGGTAAGCACTTGAACCCTTTACATGCTGGAAATTAATGGACCTCCTATTATCTCTCGTATTCCTGGCAGGCACAAATTTATATATTCTTACAAGCCACTTGACAGCGATTCAGTCAGTTGCAACACAGAAGATTCCAGATTGCAACAGACATTTCATACACATTAGTCATGGTCGAGAGGAACAGTTTCAGCAAATTACATTGTGTCTATCAGCAGTAACAGCTCAAGAAGGTCATCATCCAAGTGTAAGTGAGGGCTGTTGTTGCGCAGTGATAGCATCCCTTCCTCTGAACCAGGAAGCCTCCATTCAAATCTTATGTGCTTCACAGCTGTATCATTACACCTCTAAATAGGTTGATTACAAATGTCTCCAAGTGTGGCTTCTGAATGCATCCAGTGGTTGCCCGAGTTGGTACATTTTTTTTGGTTATTTAGTGATGGACTAGCACTCTCCAAGAATCTAACCTTGAGAGGCAAACAAGTTGTGATTCCTCAAGCCCTGTGGCAAGATATGTGGGACCATTGTATCTATAAGTCACATGGCTGCAGAGAAACAAAGAGATTTTTGTCATACTTGTCCATCCATTAGTCCAGCATCAACAAAGACAATGATCTACAAATCAATTCAGGGATAGTAGGAACTGTAGATGCTAGAGAAACTGAGATAACAATGTGTAGAGCTGAATGAACACAGCAGGCCAAGCAGCATCAGAGGAGCAGGAGGGCTGACATTTCGGGTCTAGACCCTTCTTCAGAAATGGGAGCGGGGAATGGGGTTCTGAAATAAATAGGGAGAGAGGTGGAGGCAGATAGAAGATGGATAAACGAGAAGATAGGTGAAGTAGAGACAGACAGGTCAAAGAGGCGGGCATAGGGCCAGTAAAGGTGAGTGTAGGTGGGGAGTTAGGGAGGGGATAGATCAGTCAAGGGAGGATGGACAGGCTATGGAGCTGGGGATGAGGCTGGTAGGTAGGAGATGGGGTTGGGGCTGTATAGGTGGGAGAAGTGGCTAGGTGGGAGAAAGGGCGGACAGGTTAGGGAGGTGGGGACGAGTTGGGCTGGTTTTGGGATGCGCTCCGGGGAGGGGAGATTTTGAAGCTTGTGATGTTCCCGTTGATACCCTTGGGCTGCAGGGTTCCCAAGCGAAGTATGAAGTGCTGTTCCTGCAACCTTCGGTTAGCATCGTTGTGACACTGCAGGAAGCCCAGGATGGACATGTTGTCTAAGGACTGGGAGGGGAAGTTTAAATGGTTCACGACTGGGAGGTGCAGTCATTTATTGTGAACCGAGCGTAGGTGTTCCACAAAGTGGTCTCCAAGCCTCTGCTTGGTTTCCTTTATGTAGAGGAGGCCACATCAGGAACAGCGGATATAGTATACCACATTAGCAGATGTGCAGGTGAACATTTGTTTGATGTGAAAGGTTTTCTTGGGGCCTAAGATGGGGGTGAGAGGGGAGGTGTAGGGGCAGGCGTAGCACTTCCTGTGGTTGCAGGGATAAGTTGCGGGGTGGTTGGGCTGGTGGAGACAGGTAAGGGAGTCACGGGGAGAGTGGTCCCTCCAGAAAGCAGATAAGGGTGGGGAGGGAAAAATGTCTTTGGTAGTGGGGTCCAATTGCAGATGGTGGAAGTGCTGGAGGTTGATGCGTCGGATCCAGAGGTTGGTGGGGTGGTACTTGAGGATGAAGGGGATTCTGTTTTGGCTGTTATTGTGGTGAGAGGGTGTGAGGGATCAGTTGTGGGAAATGCGAGAGACACGGTCGAGGACATTTTCGACCACTGTGGAGGGCAAGTTGTGGTCCTTGAAAATCAAGGACATCTGGGATGTCCGGGAGTGGAGTGCCTCATCATGGGAGCAGATGTGGCGCAGGCGAAGGAATTGAGAATAGGGGATGGCATCCTTGCAGGAAGGTGGGTGGGAGGAGGTGTATTCTAGGTAGCTGTGGGAGTTGGTGGGCTTGAAATGGATATCGGTTTCCAGCTGGATGCCAGGGATGGAAACAGAGAGGTCCAGGAAGGAGAAAGAGGTAACAGATGAAGTTATGGTTGCGGTGGAAGGTATTAGTGAAGTGGATGAATTGTTCGAGCTCCTTGTGGGAGGTGCCGATACAGTCATTGATGTAACGGAGGAAGAGGTGGGCTATAGGGCTAGTGTAGCTTCAAAAGAAGGATTGTTCCACATATCAAGTGAAGGATTAGGGACTGCTTTGTTGAACACCTATGTTTGGTTCACAACAAACCACCGCACCTCCCAGTTGCGAACCATTTCAACTCCCCCTCACCCTCTCACTCTTTGGATGACATGTCCATCTGGGCCTCTTGCAGTCCCACAACGATGCCACCGGACAGTTGCAGGAACAGCACCTCATATTTTCCTTGGAACCCTGCAGCCCATTGGTATCAATGTCGACTTCACAAGCTTCAAAATCTTCCCTCCCCCGACCACATCCCAAAACCAGCCCAGCTCATCCCCGCCTCCCTAACCTGTCCGTCCTTTCTCCCACCTATCCACTCCTGCCACCTCAAGCACCACCCCATCTCGTACCTACCAGCCTCATCCTGCCCCCTTGACCTGTCCATCCTCTCTGGACTGACCTATCCGCTCCTTAACTCTCCACTTACACTCACCTTTACTGGCTCTAACCCTGCCTCTTTGACCTGTCTGCCTCCTCTCCACCTATCTTCACCTTTATCCATCTTCTATCTGCCTCCCCTCTCCCTATTTATTTCGCAAACCCCTTGCCCTCCCCCATTTCTGAAGAAGGATCAACAAGTCAAGTTGTGTAAAACATGACAATGCCATCAACTTCAACAATCAAGAGAATTTCTCAATTCAAACAAGATTCCTTTTGAGCCATGGTACAAGTTTGCTACTGATGTTTTCCATGTCTGCAAACAATATTACACTCTGGGGACTACTTCATTCAATTATCTTTTATATGACAAAGCAAAGACACCACTAGTACAACAGCTGTTGACCCATTAATCATCATATTCAGTATGTTTTGTGTGATTCAGCAAACTGCATGTCACAACGGTCTATAGTACACCAGCACACTCTCCAAAATGTGGAGGAAATGGGATGTTCAACATGTTTCCTCTTCTCCTCCCTACCGTCAGCCAAAAGGCCTTGCAGAATACATTGTTTGTAACATAAAATCTGATTATTAAATGTAAAGCAATTTTCCAAAATTCTTGGATAACCATGTTAGATTTACATGCTCCTCCTAGAGATAACCTTCATCAGCAACTCTCATGTTTAGAAGCTAGATCTGCATAGTTCTTTCCTCCTACGCTTTCATCACACAACCACATGCTTGTGGTGCACAATTGAATAGAAGTGTGAAAATGGTACTAGCATAATCACAAATATTACTGCAACTTGAACCAGAACAAAGCATGAGGGTTCAAAATCTTTATAAACATAAAGATGCATGGAAGGGTACCATCTCATTGAGTCCAACCTAGGTTAAATGACACTGTGATGCTCAGATATAATGAACAATGGTCAAGTTCTGTGAAGAAATAAACAATATTTCTGAGCTGTAGATCATCACCCCTCGCACAGGTTGATGATGTGGGTATTGCAGATCCCACACCAGATAACAAACCAAGCTGAATGCGCAGAGACTTAGCTGGATTCTTAGCTGAATGTATAGACGCAAAATATACATGCATCCTTGTATAGGTTATCAGCAAAGGATTTCCATTACTTAAACGGAAGGGGGGGAAAAGTAGTCTGGAACCGACTCCAGACCATACAGGTCCTGTATCTTTAAGGCAGTTACATGAAATCACAATATATGACGTTCTAGTGTAAACATAACCAACTGACCTTCAGTCATGTGATAATGGGAACTACAGATGCTGTAGAATCCAAGATAACAAAGTGTGGAGCTGGATGAACACAGCAGGCCAAGCAGCATCTCAGGAGCACAAAAGCTGATGTTTCGGGTCTAGGCCCTTCATCAGAGAGCCTCTCTGATGAAGGGTCTAGGCCCGAAACGTCAGCTTTTGTGCTCCTGAGATGCTGCTTGGCCTGCTGTGTTCATCCAGCTCCACACTTTGTTATCTTGACCTTCAGTCATTCTCTGTTGGTAGTGCAGTCAATGTAATGTATTCATTTGGTCAGTAAGTTGTGTAATGTACTGTAACATCAGAAAACACAGAACACAGATTGTATTGTAAGTTTGTGAGCGTAGCACTGTAAATACTTATTGCTGGAAATAAACTTTAGACATTTGTCGCAAGAAGACTAAATGTTGCACATGTTATGCAAATCAACATATAGCAAACTACAAAAAGACATTATAGCTCATGTACTGACTACCCACCTCTCATTCCATTCCTGGACAATTTGGAAGTTCTTGTCCTGTGTGTCATCTGATGTATTTCTTTTGAAACAATATTTGTGATTCAGAACGGACTTTAATGCATGAGAGACTTAAAACAAAGTTGAAGTATGTGCTACCATATCAGGATGTTGTTATTCTGTGTGGACTGATTTTTGAGACAGGATTCTCCTTCGAGCATTACAACCAGCCCCATAAATTACTGTCTTGGCAAAATGTGATTCTAGATTTGTTAGTAAGTACTTGGTTCTGTTTTTAATGCCTTCACTTACCAAACGAAAGTTGAAAAACTACTTTCAGGGACTTTTGTTTTAAATTAACCGAGACTGATGCTGTGTTCTGAGAGCACTTAGGTATCATAGAATTGTAGAATCCCTACAATGTGGAAACAGGCTCTACGGCCCAACAAGCCCACACTGACCCTTGCAGCATCCCACCCAGACCCATCCCCTTATAACCCACCTCAGCTGCACATCCCTGAACAAGACACACAATTTAGCATGGCCAATGCACCTAGACTGCACATCTTTGGACTGTGGGAGGAAACTGGAGGGCCTGGAGGAAACCCACGCAGACACGTGGAGAATGTGCAAACTCCACACAGACAGTTGCCTGAGGGTGGAAGCGAACCCAGGCTCCTGGCGCCGTGGGATCACCCCTCACAAAATTAATTGAGCATTTTGGAACGATTTTTTGTGGATTTCCTAATGGTATTTGAGGCTTGTTCACCAGCATGCACGAGAATCATTACATCCATTCATTTACCTCAATCTTTGGAAGCAGTGATTTCTTTTTCAATTGATTATTCCCAATAAAATACTTGTTAATACAGAACAGGCACTGAAGGCATTTACTGCTCTTGTCTTCAAGAGGTCACTTCTAATAAGTGTTTTGTTGTGTTACTGCTGGATATGAAAGGTTTGATCTGATTTGAAAATTGTTATCTGGGCTTTAATTATTGAATCATCTTGCAGGACTCTTTCTTACCTCCCCACACCCACCCACTCCCCCCACCCCCAACCCCACCACCCTAGTCCTCAACAAACAACTTTCATTTACATAACACTTTTAAATGTTCCCTTGCCTCTTCTTTCAGAGAAAAAATGTTTTTACCTCTTCTCTGAGGAATATGTTATTGACCCCTGGAGATCAAACTAATAGCTCCTCCGAGGTCAAAGCTACAGCCTACAGCATTGACTAACCACCTGTGTGAGAAAACGCAGAACATCTCCTAATTAAAAATACAATGCGTACATGCTTCAACTGGAATCCCTCCTGAAGCAAAGGTTGCTTGGATGGATGGGTGGTTACAGGTTCTGGTTGGGAGTTAGTGGTGTTCCAGGGTTGGGGTATAGATGGGTGGGGAGAGAGGAATTGGCAGGGGTGGAAACTGCTTGCATGTGGATTCTGTTGCGCTGCATTGCCAGATTCTCCAGAATTAGTTTCTCCAGAATTATGCTACATTTTCATCATCGAGGAGGCCGTTAAATTACAATAGAAAGTTGAAAAACGAAACAACTTGAACTAGCAGAGGAATAAATGGATGAAAGAAAATTTGTGATAAGAAATATTCACATCCCAGTCACTGGTACATTCATTTAGATATCTATGTTGATCCTTATCCAAACTGTTCTGCATGAGTTGACACCATTTAATGACCTGTAAAACCATATTTTGTCATTATTTCAACAAATATGCATGTCCATTTTTCTAACAACTGCCACCTTTCATTAAATGTAACCTTTTGGATTAAGTTAAAGTAAGATATAGATTTTGTCTTAGTTGCAGATGGGCAATTTCTTTAGGTAGAATGTTTGTCCCTTTGGTCCTTTGTACTGATGGTAGGGCCCTGAACCTAACCTCATGGTCTTCCTAGGTTGGCTGAGTGTGGTGTTTACTGAAGTTCATGCAGTTGATATGGTTCTGCTCATCTCTCAGCAGAGGGGCATAAGATTTGCTGGTGGCATTTCTTACTATGTTCTGCTGCTGACTGCCTCACTTCTACTTTCTAAGCCCTTTGAGAGATCTGTTCATTGTGTAATGTTTAATCTGTGTCCTGAGAGAGAGCTGCTTCATTTGTGCTTTCTGTTGCTTCCCCCTGCATCGCAGTATTCTTGAAGTGATGCCCTGGCCTTCCAAGCAGGATAACTGCTACATTTCTTATGTTCCAACACATCTAATTCCCTCATCATCACACAGGAGCGCCAGAAGCAACAGTGTTCTGCCTTGTTTTGCACTAATCTAAATATCAGCATGCAAGTGGCAAGCTTTTAACAAAACCACTTGCCAATTTCAGAAGTCAGAAGGTGTTTGGCAAACAAAAGAAACATTGTGATAATTTTTTATGCACCAAGTATTTAGAATCTGGAATACACTGCCTGAGAGTGGCAGTGGTGAAGGCAGATCCATTTGTGGTTTTCAAAAGGGGATTTATAGGTTCCTAAAGTGATTTATAGAACCATGGGATAGAAGTGGAATTGGATAAACATTAGGTCCCAGAAAAGTTAGCACAGGCTCATTGTGCACAATTTCCACAAGGCCAAAAGGTGTAGGAGCAGAAATAGGCCTTTTCTGATGAAGGGTCTAAGGCCCAAAACATCAGCTTTTGTGCTCCTAAGATGCTGCTTGGCCTGCTGTGTTCATCCAGCTCTACACTTTGTTATCTCGGATTCTCCAGCATTTGCAATTCCTATTATCTCTGATACAATTTTCTCAGCTTTGAATAGACTTAACAAAGCAGCCTCTGCAGCCTTCTGTGGTAAACAATTCACCACCATCTTAAAGAAAGAAATTCCTCCTCATTCCTGTTTAAATAGGCAATCCCTTACTCTGAGATAATGCCCTCTGGCTGTAGACTGTCTCATAAGGTGAAACAACCTCTTTGCATTTATCCTGTCAAGCCTCTAAGAATCTGATTTGTGTCACTAAGGTGTCATCCCATTTATATAGTATAACATTGTTTCAGCAAGACTTCCCTTCTTTTCTACTCAATTCCATTTTCCCTTTGAAATAAAGACCAACAGTCCATTTGCCTCTGATTGCCCATTTTTTGTGATACATACCTGAGGACTTCTAAATCCTTCTAAGCTGCAGCTTTCTGCAGTTTTTCTCCATTTACATAATGTTCAGCTGCTGTATTCTTCCTGCCAAAGTGAATTGCTTTGGTTTGATTTATTGGAGTTGTGGGTTGGTTCACCAAGCTGACTGGGTTTCGTTCAAGCATTTTGTTTCCCTTCTAGGTAACATCGTCAGTGCTGTATAGCCTCTGTTGAAGTGCTGTTGGACTGTCCCACTTTGAATTTATATGGTCCGGGTCTGTCATGGTGGGCAGTCTTGTTTCCGGTTTTGTGCCATAGTGGAATGTAGGTGGGGTTTATTTCAACATGTTTGTTAATTGCATCGGTGGTTTAAAACCAGGCCTTCAGGAATTCTTGTGCTTGTCTTTATCTCACTTATCCTAGTACTGCAACTTTGTCCCAGTTAAATTGATGTCCTTCATTTGATGTCGGTGTGTTTTGAAATGAGGGAGAATTGGTTGTTACGTTTTGCTGCGAGTTGATATTTAAGTTTCTTGCCTGCCTGTCCAATGTAGTGTCTCTCAGAGTCGCTGCATGGTATTTTATATATCACATTTGTCTTGATCATTGTGGGCATGGGGTATTTCGTCTTTGTGAGTACACTAGGGATTGTGACTAAAGCAGTGCAATGGCTGAATAGGAAATGGCATCAAGCCAACTGCAGCAAGAAATATAATGAGAGGGAAAGTAGGATTAAATTAAGAGAGAAAGAGAAACATAGAAAGAAAAGAAAATTTTGGCTTCAATTAAAAATTCAAAGTCTCTAATAATTTGCTACTTGTAAAAATGAGTTCACAATTTAAATTGTTTCCTTTATGCATCAGAGATGTTTATTGGTGATGCAGTAAATTGAAACCCACACTGTTAAGAAGTGGATCCAGTCAGGTCACTGAACATTTTCTGCTTTGTATCTTGAAGCTTAGAGCCTGACATTGACCTTTTCTCGAACATCTTTAATGTATTGCCTTCAGAACTTTCCATTAAAATAAGGATGAATGCAATAAAAGGTTGAGAAAAATATTCTTAGAAAGGCAGAGTAACTTGATCCTTCTCTTTCATTTTCTTTTCTCATAAGATTAGTGAGTTATTCAAGTTGAACTTCTACAACAACATACCTTGTTCAAGGGATTATTCATCATCCATGTGTACTTGTGGTCAGTGTTACAATAATGATAAACATGAACTATTAATATTCAACTTGCATCAACTGATTTTAATACGAGAGAACTTTATGGACCGAAGTAATTTTTAAAGAGACGAATTTACTGTCCCAAAATGGCTGATATGATCACCTGACCACAAACTGAGGCAAGTCCAGAAACCAGTACAGAACACAATAAAATGGCTGCACTAAAATTGCAACTTAATCCAAAGACAGTGAAATCAGACAACTATGCCAGTATCAAGAAACTCACATCCTGTTTAATTCACCCTTGCATGATAAGTTCACATACTGAAAGATGAAAGGTTACCTGCAGAGTGTTCAGCCTAGAAAGACAATAGATTTAGACTCAGAAATATACAAATGATACTTCAATGACTTGCTTAACAAAACAGAGAGTAGAAGATAGATTCGAAACAACAGATCCTGAAAGGCTTGCGCGCTCTCTCTCTCTCCCGGTGTTTCTCTTAAACTGCACTATCAGTGCCTAGTGACAAAGTAACTTGTGAAAGCAAGCATTCACTGATAAGTTCAGAATTACATTAATTTCACTTCTGATAAGAAAACAACACCAGAAGTAAACTGTCATTTATTCAAATTTAACCCCCACAACTCAAGGACACCAAGACCTATAAACTACATTTGTTTCCTGTTTGCATGAGACACTGTCCCCTTCTTTTAAACTTATTCCATGTGTTTGTTTGTGTTTGATGCTACATTTTATTTTCTGTAGGAGTTAGTAGTTAATAAAAACATCCTGTTTATTTCTCTCAAGAGAACTTTGGTAATTGACTCCTTCATTTTTCATGTAAACTGCGTCTTATTTGAAGTGTGATCACTGCATACTACAAAACAATTAAAAATATTTGTTGTGGCCAACCAAGGAGGAGCTAGAAAAACAGGAGCTGATTTCCTCCATCTGACCAGTTCATAGCATCAGTGACAGTCTGGAAGAGGTATTATACTAAAGCTGAATCCTGCACTCAACATTCGCAGAAGCACTTACCCAGCAGGAGTCACTAAATAGAACACGTTTTCCATCTCCTATTATGATTCATGCTGCCATTTGATCACCAATGTCTACACTTAAGCTTGTTAACAATATTCATTTTAGTTTCTTTCAGAGGTTTTTTCAAAAGAGCAATAGGAAATTTTGCTGAGAACTGATTTCCATTACAGTGAAGGATAGAACTTTCAAACATTTAGTCTCATGTATTATAGAATCCCTACAATGTGGGAACAGGCCCTTTGGCCCAACAAGTCCACACCAACACTCAAAGCATCCCACCTAGACCCATCCCCCTAATAAACACATCCCTGAACACTATGGGGAACTAAGCATGGCCAATCCACCTAGACTGCACATCTTTGGATTGTGGGAGGAAACAGGTGCACCCAAAGGAAGCCCACACTTACACAAGGAGAACATGCAAACTCCACACAGACAGTTTCCTGAGGGTGGAATCAAACCCAGGTTCCTGGCGTTATGAAGCAACTGTGCAAACCAGTGAGCCACCGTTCTGCCCTGTAAGGCTCACTGATTTTGAGTTTTCTTTGTTCTGTGGTTTAAAAGTGATTCGCACATGCACCTTCAATGTCAAAAATTCCTCACAACAGTTTTATCAAGCAAGATTGCATACGGAGCCTGTAATCTGACAGGTTGTGTTGTTGATAGAAGATGGTCCTCCTCCATATCAGTGAACATTGACAACATTTACTAACTGTAACTATATGCAAGAGAAGGTAACAGAAGTCTTCTCTCAAACCCTACATATTTGGGTCCCAGTTTTGTGAATGTAAAGAGTCATTAAGATGGGTCATCAAAACTTGGTCATAGAGATCGGTTTTAAGGGACACCTTTAAGAAAAGGACGTACATAAATTTCAGAGCTTAGAGCTAAGCAATAAAGATAACAAAACATGTATTTATTTGGCACTTTAAATGTAAGAGAATATCGGAAGCTCTTCACTGAAGTGGCTTCAAGCAAAATCAGACACCAATCCACAGAAAGAGATATTCCGGCAGATCAATGAGGAAAGTTTTTAAAGGACTGTAGGGATTCTGTAAATCGATTATTCTTTTGAGTGTCTTAAAGGGGGAAAGGGTGGTTAGAGAAGAAACAGGATTTTCAGGATTATGGCTTTGCCATCTTAAGGGATAGTTGTGACAGCTTCTCCCCATTAAAACTCAGACAATGTCTTTGGTTGGCTAAAGTTTCTGATAGTGCAACATTGGAAGTAGGACAGTGATTGTGACAATCAAAGTTAATAGGAAGAAACATGGACTGATACAGCACAGGAAGCCATTGACACATTATGCCTATTCCTTTTTTGTTAAGCTATCTAAGTAGTCCTCTCTTCTGCTCTTTCCTCATAGCCCTGTAACTTCTTGCCCCTAGTTATGATTAGACCTATTTTACTACTACTTGTTGGCTGACTTTATCTCTTCAGTTATCCCAACAGTTTGTCAAGCTGTCTAGTTCCCCTTTCCATACAATGTAGTTCTTAGTTCAGTGGTGTCGATGTCCAATACATTTTCACGTATTACACAGCAACTTCGCACAGATAATATTTTTAAAAAACCGCTTGCACTCTGCACTTCAATTTCACTCTTTTTCTGACATATGAAACGGTTGAAGGCCACATAGCTGAGTGTAAAAATTTTTTCCCCAAACAATGGTGTCAGAGTTTGGACTGAAGACTTAAAGAAAAAGCAGAACATGAACATTGAAAAAGAAAATAACTCAAAGAGAAACCAGAACTTCGAAGAGTAGCAGAAATGCGTGTAAATTAAACAATTATTAAAGAAGAACATCGAAACTTTGAAGGGGCCGTATCATTATCACAGAGCAGCAGAAGACTATGTGCAATGTGTCCACCACAAACTGCTTGCATAATAACCTAACCTTTCCTAAATGAGGAAGTTCAGGTCACTTCAATGATTTGAATGCATCCAGTCATATGATCTGTTAGGAAAGCTTAAAACAGATGCCACCGTGTAAACTGGTCATGAAGCAGAGCAAATGTCTTCAAGCTATAAAATGACTAACAGAGTTTTAAGGTATCTAACTGCTTTTCCAAAACTGGCTAAGGTGAAAGAAGCAAAAAAATGCAAATACAGCAAAGTCCAAAGTAAATAAAAATAAAGTACCATGGATACTGGTAATCTCAAGTAAAAGCAGCTGGAGAAACTCAGCAAGGCTGGCAGCACCTGTGGAGTAGAAATCAGAGTTAACGTCTAAATTCTAACCTGACTTCTTCTAAAAAAGTTCCATACTGGACTCATAAAGCTAACTGTTTCTCCCTTCACAGATACTGCCAGACCTGCACAGTGCAGGTGAGTTTCTCAAGCACTAAAGTTTAAAGCCAATCCTAATGTAAAGTATGTGGGCACTTGATCCAGATCTTGAGCGTTGATAAAATCAAAATTTAGCTGCCTGAGGATAGATGCAAGAAAATTGCTGGATATTTTATAAACATTCCAGCCTTCCCCACAAATTAAAAATAATCCTGCCCATAAGAGCTAGATTCCTGACGCATTATAGTATACTCTATCTGCAAAATCTGGGATCTGAACACACAAACAGGAGCAGAACCAGGTCATTCGGCCCTTCAATCAGCTCTACTATTAAATAAGATCATGGCTGATCTGTTTGTGTTTTAAATTTCCACATTCCCATCTACCCCAATAACATTCAATTCCCCTGGCTAACAAGTACCTATCAAACTCCTGTCTTAAGAATATTCAATGGCCCCGTTTCCACCGTTTTCTGAGGCAGAACCTGAAAGCCACACAATCCTCTGACAGAAAATGTTTTTCCTCAGCTCTGTTTTTAATAAGGGTGACTCCTAATCCTTCAAATGGTTAACACAGCTGAGATTGTACTGCACAGCCAAGCAGTTGAACAGGAAACTCAAAGTGTTCAGCACTTTGTATTTGCCTGGATTCAGTTTTGGCTGGGTTTAATTGTGAAAGTTAGGCTAGTTATATGAAACAATTTGAATTAATTATTGAGTATATATTAGTTGTTTTAAGTGGTGTTTACCACTTTGTAAGTGTCAACTTGCTGCCATTGATATTGACAATCAGTTGCTGAACAAGTCAGTCAATATATTTCAATGTACAATTTACTGAGGTTTTCTGGCATTATGAACACACCAGATGTCAGTCAGGAAGTTCCCAAGTCAGTCAACATCCAGAGGACTTCTAACCATTGCCAGCAAATTCCTTAACACCACAAACCCTGAGCCCCACCTGCCAGAGGCTAGAAGAAATGGAGTGCCTTTTTTGACATAGAGATTCAAACTGACTAAAACAGAAACCAAAGTTGGATGGACCTTCTCTGTAATATTCAAAAGATTGCAGATTCTGATAATAATCATTGATATAATATATAAATCCCCACTGGGCTTTAGAATGAACAAACAGAACTGTATTGAAACAAGTCATCTCTTTTCAGCAAAAAAAGTAAATGAAGAACTTTGAAAACATTGCACAACGGTTTGTTGAAAGTAATTTGGTTATGTGGGCATTTACTCACTCTCACATGTAACTACAAAAATATTTTGCCTGCTAAAAATAAAGAAAAGTCAGCTGCAAAGGGGAAAAATAACGCACTTCTTTTGAGTAAATAGTTCTACAGCAGGAAGACAGTTTACAATAATACGACCCCTTTTTTGCACCACATGGGAGTCTTAGGCAAAGGATGACTGCATATTTGACTTCAGAAATAACACAGATGTCTGAGATTGCAATAGGAAATAAAGACTCTTTTTCCTTTCTTTCCAAGTGTTTGAAAATTTGTATGTGTTGAGCTATTACAGTTTGAAAGAAGGGTGGCTTCTCCTGAGCACCCTTTTAGTGAATAACAGTATTTCATGCAACTACAACATACACATCAAAGTCTAATCATATATAGAATTAATCCTACTGAAACTCATCACCACATTAAGGTCCTCAAACAGAAGCTTAAAATCTCTGGCTTTGCAAGAGGACAGTCTGCACTGGATGTCAGGCACTGGAAGCTTGGAGTGCATTATCTTCCCAGAAACATAGGAGTGGATTTTAAGGCCAAGTGGATGTGCGTCTGGTGGTTGGGGTGAGGGCAAGTGAAAAATGACTGGGGTCTATACCACTGTCATCCTGCCCACCCCTAACCTGTTGCCCAAAAGGGGGCAGGCAGATCGACCACAAAATTGGCAGTCCACCTGCCATTCTTAAAAAAGTGGTGCTCACAAGTTCTAATATATGAGCTATTCACTTTTAATTCCATTGACTACTTTCTTGTCTGGGAATTTAATTTGAAAGATTACTCAGCCATTGGTAACAGTTCCTTCATGAAATATGGCTCTAAACTGACAACCTTTCCAAATGGCTCTTGTCCTTGAAGTTGCTGCATAAAACCTATCTCCTTATCCAAATTCTGTTGCCTATTCAAATGTCTATTTGTTTGGTTAAGTGTAAATTTGTGATTGATAATATCTCTGTGAAATGCTTTGAGGCACTTTTATTATGCGACAAATACAGTGTATAAATCCAGTCTGTTGTTGGGACAGAAGAAAGATTTGTCTTTGAGTGTTTTCCTTTTACATGAAGAATTCCCTGAACTTGGCAGGTGTAGCGAATGTATTCCAGGTGGGTCACTTGAAAGTCCATTTCCAAGAATTGTTCGGCAGCACTAGGACTGACCGAGTTGGCTAGATCCTAAAGAATATAGCTGTTAGACTGAGTCTGTGGCAGGTGATGATGGAACCAAAAAAAGCGGAATATATATATATGTGACTTCAGTCTCACTAACCTCCTGTCATAGCCATTTGCTCATGAAAGTATTATTAGGAGTTCCTGTGGAGACAAAATCCTAACTTCACATTGAGAATGCAATCCAACTTGTTGTGTGGGAATATCATTGTGCTAAACGATACAAATTTTGAACTAATCTTACAACTCAAAAATTGGCATCCAGAAGACACCATGGCCAATCAACAGTAGCAGAATTGTATTCAAACACAACCTGTAACACCTTAGCCTGGCATACCCGCTGTGACATTTGTGCTTATACATATGCTGCCAACAATCTATCTTGACTCAAGTGGCAGTTTTGTTACTTTATGCCATTTCAGACATGCTTCAGACAAGTCAGGATTTCAAGCAGTCACATGGGTAGCAGGATGAATATAGGGATATATGAGGTTCAGCATGTGGAAGAACAGACTGAGGTGGATGTTGTTGACAGATACAATCTGTGTCAGTGCCTGCAATGTTCTGAATCTCAAGCTGACCCAGGCATGAAGTTGGAGTGAACTTGCATCAACAGGTGGATTCTCTCACCACAAGGATGGAAGGTTCAGAAAACAAACATTGTTGGCTACTGGTGCAATTAAAATGAATGTGCAGCATTGCTACAACAGACAGCCTAGAAGTGCTATGAATTGACTGCACCCATGTTCTTTATTAGTGTTCATTCAATTATCTATAGCTGCTGTGAAGATTTTGATCTAAGGAAGAGGAAACAGGAAATGGAGCCACCAGCATATAACAAAGGACTGCATGCAATTTGACCCTAAAATGGCATCTGGCAAATAACAATGACATTTTACATTTATTTACTATCAAAAAAATGGAGTTGGAGAGGGTTTCATGACCTGGGATGGATTAAGCCTTTTGTTATATTCCCAGATGATGGTAATACTGGATAAGTCAGACACCAGATCAAACCTGGCTCGATAGACGGTAAGTTTTATTTCTGCAGTTTGGTTACAGTGGTAGTCAGGAGCTAAGTATATTCTCACAAAGCTGTCAAAGCACTCTAAACAAAAGAATGTAAGTTTATTATAGAAAATTTAATAAAAAACACAACTATACTTGTAGGCAAATTTGGAAAGATCTTATCATAAACAGCAAAGAGAAATACTCAACCTCCTTTCTCAGTAATATCTTTTTCCAAAGACTTATTTCAGTGAGGCATCATTCAAATCTTCATTTTGAAATTTCTTACACAACTGGCAAGGTTGCATATTCGCAAGATGTGATTCTGTCTGTTACAGTTGCTGTCTGAGATGTACAAACACACACTAATTCACTGATTTCTCTCATTAGGCTCCAAGAATTCTTTTTCTCCCAGTTAGTTTGGCTACTTTGACAGCTAAGTAGTACAACGATAGGAATGGATCCTGTCCTCTGAAGTGAACTGGCTTCTGGCCTCTGACTTCCCTTTCTCTGTAAAAGCTCAATATGAAAAAAACACTTCAGCAATTATTTTGCCTGGTAGCTTATCCAATCATTTATCTTAAGTCATGTGATTTTGTGAAAAAGTTGTTTGACCCACTGTTTAAAAAAAGGAGTTTCTGACGCATGAAAACATTATATTCACGAAACTAAAGACAGAGCTAACTTCATATTTGAACTTCGGTTCCAAAATTGTAACAATGTACTTTAAGTTATTATAAATCTTAAATATTTGAAAGCAAGAATGAGAATTTTAATAGTTGATGTACCATTTAACCAGAAACCAGTCAGATATCACAGCAGTGATGGTGAATGGAAATGGTGCATGTTGAGACATGAGACATTTAATGAGGATGAATATCTTAAAATTAAGGGAATACTGGAACAGTAGCCAATGTAGGTCAGTATTGATAGGATGGAAGCTCCACACAAACTGCTCCTTGTAAAATTAAAAACTCTACTCTCTAGTGTATGTCTTAAAAATCAAGAAGAAATTGACTTAAAGACACAGAACAGTGAATATTTGTTAAATGATTTTTGTATTGCATATGGTTACAAAAGGCCCTGAATGGATCAAGTACAGTTAGCATCACCCAGAGTGACATTGTCATGGGGGCTTGATCAGATTAAAGAAAGAACTCATAGGAACAGATCTAGGGATAATATGTTCCTAAAAGTCTCTGCTGTGTTATAGGCCTCATTCACGTAATCTGTGAATATAGTGCAGTTGGCATCATAAACAAAAACAGAAATTGCTGGAAAATCTCAGCAGGCCTGGCAACATTTGTGAAAAAAATGTCGGAGTTAACGTTTCTGGTCCAGTGACCGTTCCTCAGAACTAATGGTACCTGGGAAAGCCTCATTTTATCTGTAGAAAATAGGGAGGGAGATGGGGTAGGGAGTAAATGATAGGATAGACCCCAAGAACGAGAAGAGCAGTTGGATAGATAAAGGAGTTGATATTAATCTGGCTGGGAGGGTGAAAAGACATAACACAGTGTGGAGCTGGAGGAACACAGCAGACCAGACAACATCAGCAGAGTAGGAAAGTTGAAGTTTTGGGTTGGGACCCTTCTTCAGAAATGGGGGCGGGGAAGGGGAGCTCAGAAATAAATAGGGAGAGAAGGGGCGAGGATTGGTTAGCGAGGTCGGAGGAGCGGATAGGTGGGAGAGAAGAATGACTGGTAAATCTCCCACCTATCCGCTCCTCCCAAAGATCTGTGTTAGGACTAACATAGTTTTTAATTTACATTTATGGTTACTGAAACTCAGATCCCGTTAGTTCTATCCATAGCTGATTCTGACCTGGGAGGAGTAATAACATTAAGGATGTGAGAACGTTTTGGACAAATTACTCATGTTGGAGAAAACAATGACAGATGAGGTTCTCCATTAACAAATGTGAAACATTGAATGTTAAAAAAGAAAAGAAAATCTTTGTCTGAGGAGGGTTTTCTTATTTTGTGTTAAACAAAATATTCAAAAATATTCAACAATTCTGGCATCTGTGGAGAGCAAAACAAAGGGAGATGAGGAGGTGTCTCTCCTGCTGGAAAGAGGGCCATCAAAAGCCCCAAGCCAACTCTGTTTTTGTGAAGGCACTTAACTAGGCATTTAATTAAATGTCAATCAGGCAACTTAACTGTGTGATGACTGGGCGACCCGAGACTCACAAATCCCAGGAGTGGCAGACATGCCTACCACAAACTGTCAGCCAATCGAAGCAGCTCGTTATTGCTCAACACCATCACCGTGGGAGGTAGTGGCTCCTGCAGGTACTAACCCTTCAGCTTCAAGACATCAATGCACCCAGGCAAAGGTGAGTGATGGAGGGTGGGGGGACGGTGGGCATATGGGGGATTGGTGTGTTGATTATAGGGTGAGCATCTCAGGAGAAGTAGGGAGGAGTCAGGAGCCAGAGTAGGGTTTGGCACTCAATTGGCACCTGATGCCAAATCCCTCAATCAAGAACCTAGCACTTTTAAAGAATGTGCCCCCTCCACCCCCCACAGAGGTCCACATGCAAGCCCAGTAAGCATTTAACATCCCCTTCAGATGGGGGAGGCAATCCATTAGTCCTTCCATTGTGTATCTAGGAAGGGTTAGCAGAGTTCACACATGCCATCCTTCCATACAATTAAATGTCCTGCTCGCAACCAATTTCAATGTGGTGGGGAACGTATTCAATCTAGACCACAGTTAACATTTGAAGTCAATATTCTCTAGCAAATTTCAAATTTCAATAATTACTGATGGAAGCTAACTGACCTGAAATGTTGGGAAGGATTTTTCCATGGAATTCAGGACATTGACATCCCATCCAGATCGGTTTCCCAGGAATCGTAGAATCCCTACGGTGTGGAAGCAGGCCATTCAGTCCAATAAGTCAACACCAACCCTCTGAGCAGCAACCCAACTAGACCCACTCTCCTACCCCTGTAACCCTGTATATCCCATGCTTATCTACCTAGCCTGCACATCTCTGGTCACTATGGGGAATTTAGCATTTAGGAAGATGGATAAGAGGAGCTGTTTCCCCAGGGGAGGTCTCCTACCTAACTTCCGAACCTGCCACACCACTAAGGAGAACAGATGGACTTCTGATGCAGCCCATCCAATCAGAAAGCTGTTTACTTCAAAATCTGAATTGTGCCACCCATAGGCATGGGCATCGCAGAGGCTGGTTGTGGCTTGAGAGGGTTCCTCAACATGGTGGTGCCTTCAGCGGGGAGTATATAAAACAAAATTTCAATGGGGAATGTCAAACAGGTGTAAGCAACCTTCATGCCAACATTTTCATGCTAAGGGATGTCAGGCGGCATGCAGAATCCAAGTGGGCTCTCTAAATCTGCCTTCAGTAGTGCCTTACAAATTGATATTATTCAGCATACAACCTATCTGTCTCCCTGGCACATCACTGAGAAAACTCCCAGCTTGTTAGCTTGCCATTCTGAAGTAGCACCCTGCCATTTTCTCGGCTTGCCCTTCCCCACTGCTGGAAAACCCTCTGAACTGAGTTACTGTCGCCATAGGCATTTTCCTTTCTTATTTCAGGTTTCCAGCGTCTGCATTAGCTTGCTTCTGTTTCTTTGCTTTTGCCCTCTTGTGCACGGAAAAGCAACAAAACACCTACAGCAGCTAACAACGACATTAGATTTATATAGCATTTTTAACATAATTTAACATCCAGAAGGAAGAGACCTAACTTGACACTAAGCAGCATAAGAGTGTATTCGGCCAAGGGAGCAAAGACATGGCCAAAGGCAAATTAAAGCAGGAAAGAAAGGAAGAGAAGCTTAGGGAGGAAATTCAAGAGTTTAATTCAAGATTAAACAACTGATGTTGAATGGGGGGTTAACACTGTACTCATAACCTGCAAGAGTTGGGAACAGATTCATAAGATGACACTTCTAAAGGCATCTGGAAACATTCGCACAGAAATGCACAAAATGTGAGACAGGGAAGTATCCCCTCTAAATTCATAAAATTAAAAACACTGACAGAAAAATAAAATACTGAGAATTCTGTAAACCTGAAATAAAAACAAATATTGTTAGACAGTATCAGCAGGTCAATTGCCATTTGTGGACAGAGGAAAAGTTAATGTTTCAGGTATCGTGACCTTTCATCAGACTGAGCTTCTTTATCATCTACGATTGCATGAAACTAAAGGTTGAAAGAGTGAAATAATTTTCTTTTTATCCAACATTTCCCGATTAAAAACTCTGTGAGTTACACCACCAGCATCACATTTTGGAAACTTGGCTTTTGTCCTTATTTATCACTCCTTTCACAGCTGATGTGTATTAAAATATATTTTACAGTGATTATACCAGAAATAGTTGCTTGGCGGTAAGTTTGTATGACATAAAAAATTACAACAGCAAAGCTTAGATGGTGCATTAAAAACATCTGAGTTCCATATGTCAAATTCACTATAATTTGAGATTTTAGTGAGAAATTCATTCTTGGCAAATGGCCAAGGCAAGCATTATTTTTTGTCTTTAGTTAGACTTGTGAGCCTTTTGCTTAAACTATGACAATCCAAGTAGTGTAGGTCTTGGAGTCATAGAGCTGTACAGCATGGAAACAGATCCTTTGGTCCAACTTAGATATAGATATCTGAAATTTATCAAGTCCCATTTGGCCCATATCTCTGTAAAACCCTTCCTATTCAAATACCCATCCAGATGCCTTTTGTAATAATGTAATTAGACCAACATCCACCACTTCCTCTGGCAGCTCATACCAAACCTGTTCCACCCTCTGTGTGAAAAAGTTGCCCCTTAGTCCCTTTTAAATCTTTCCCCCTCTCTCGTTAAACCTAAGCCCTCTAGTTTTGGACTTCCCTACTCCAGGGAAAAGACATTAGCTATTCACCCTATCCATGCCCCTCATGATTTTATAAAGAGACCCCTCAGCCTCTAATACTCTGGGGAAGATAGCCCCAACCCATTCAGCCTCTCCCAAAGCATAAACCCAACACTGGCAACATCCTTTTAAATCTTTGCTGATCAGAATTGAATACAGTATTCCAATGTCCTGTACAGCCACAACATGACATCCCAACTCTTATACTCAAAACACTGATACATAAAAGCTTGCATACCAAATACCTTCTTCACTATCTACTTCCAACTCTGCTTTCAAGGAACTATGTGCGTCTACTCTATAGTCTCTTTCTTCAGCAACACTTCCCAGCACCTTACCATGAAGTGTATGAAGCCCTGCCCAGATTTGCCTTTTGAAAATGCAGCATCTCACATTTATCTAAATTAAACTCCATCTGCCACTCCTTGGCCTATTGCCCCATCTGGTCAAGGTCTTGTTGTACTCTGCAGTAACCTTCTTTGTTATCCACAATGCCTCCAAATCTGGCATCGTCTGCAAACTTACTAAACAAACCTCATATGTTCACATCCAAACCATTTATATAGATGATTAAAAGCTGTGTATCCAGCATTGAGCCTTGTGGCACATCGTTGGTCACAGGCCTTCAGTCTGAAAAGCAACCCTCCACCACCACCCTCTGACCTCTACGTTTGAGCCAATTCTGTAACCAAATAGCTAGTTCTCCATGTATTCCATGATATTGCTACATTAGGGAGTGGTATTTCTCCTAGTCTTTTATTTTACCCAGTGATGAAGAAGAAAAGCAATCTAAGTTCTGATAAGGTTAACAGGGAGGAGATGCCATTCATATTGACTGGTTCAACAAAGTTAAATGTTGGTGTGACACTAGAGTTGCCTATAGACCAGACAGAGAAAGGATGGTAGGTTTCTTTCCCTAATCATATCAACATAAAAAGTTAATATTATGGAGGGAAACTGGTTGACCCATTGTGTCCATGCCAGTTGACAAGGAACCATCTAGCTTAAAGAACGTTCTTAGATCAGTTGGATTTTTAGGACAGCCAGCAGTTTCATGGGCAGTTTTACTGTCACCAGGTACTTGTACTAGGTTGAGTTTAGGGAAATACACTTTCAAATGTGCAAACTGCTGTAATGGACATTGACCCCATATCTTTCAGTATTCATCCTAGTCTCTCAAGGTTTGATCTAATAATACATGTAGCATGCTACTGAGCAGATTAATGTTTTGAAATGTTCATGAGAATGCTGCAGGAAGTTTCTACCAACCATTTTTGATTCCATTGCCATTTTCTCTTGCCATTACTTCTGTTCTGGAACTTTTTAAAGATCCTGCAGAGAAACACTGGATATCAGCAGTTCCCCAGAATAAAAATAAATCACTAATCTTGCATCAGTCACACAATTTTAGTCAAATCATCCAAAATCCACTTGCTGGTAGTTCCTTTTATGTAGTAATCACTGAGTTAAAGCAATTTCTTGCTTACACAGCACATTCCACCATGTCAAAAGTTAATTTGAACATAATGCACCTGGTCACCTGCTGAAATCTACCATTCCAGATGTATGTTGTGAACCAATAGCATGGATTGTAATGCAGCTATGTGAAGTCCTTCAATTCATTGTCAAGTGCTTTAGGATGTTCCAATGTTGAAGATTCTATAAATATGCAAGTTGTTTTGTTATAATTGCATTCATACTGGAGGAGGACTGGGGGACAGTAATGTTTTTAAGTGCTCAATTATGTAAAAGTACTGGTAATTCTGAAAATCTCAACATTATAGTAAAGATTTAAAATAATTGCGAAGTGAGAAACAGAGTTCATGTTTCAAGTCTGGAATGGTCAGAACTGAAAAAGAGTCACACACGACTTGAAATGTGAACTCTGTTTCTCACTCTGCAGATGTTGCCACACCTGCTGAGTTTCTCCAGTACTTTCAGTGTTTGTTTCAGATTTCCAGCACCCACAGTTCTTGGCTTTTATTTGAAATTAATGTAACCAGTGCCGGTGGGAAAGAGGTTATTTTAAAATGTTGCCTCAAGTGCAGACAATATGCTTGAGATTTAAAAGATGCCTAAATAGCAGGTTATCAGAATTGGCTATCCTCCCTAAGGAAGTATGCCTTAGTATGTCTGAAACAATGTCATACTTCATGAATATTCAATGATAAAACATAATGCACTAGACTCTAAGAATCAGATTGATCATGAGCCATTCACAAAATATGAAGAGCAAGGGTGGCATGGTGGCTCAATGGTTAGCACTGCTGCCTCACAGTACCATGGTCTTATGTTGAATTCCAGCCTTGAGCGACTGGACGTGTGTAATTTGCACATTCTCCCCAGGCCTGCATCGATTTCTTCTGGGTGCTCCAGTTTCCTCCCACAATCCAAAGATTTGCAAGCTAAGTGGATTAGCGAAGGGAAACATGGGGTTAAAGTGATAGCGTGGGCCTGAGTGTGAGTTTTGGTGTGGACTCAATGGGCCGAATGGTCTGCGTCTGCACTACAGGAATTCTATGAATCTAGAAATATCAACATCTGAAATAATCCGATATCCATGGACAGAAATGCTAGATTGATGAGTGGTGAAGTTAGGTATGAGCCAATTTCATAGGAGAGACAATGGGAAATTTACGATGTACAACTGATTTCACTGCTCCACTAGTGTCCTGGTTCTGGAAAGTTCACTCCCCATTGATTTATACCACATTAAACTGGGAGCTGTTGTATGCCACCTGGTTAATTCTGTTAGTTATTTGATTTTGCAGCAATAAGTCAAAGTAGTACGTACAGTTGAAATAATAAATGCACACAGCAGCAGTACCTCTTCATTATATCATGAAGTCAAAATTCTTTTTATTCTCTAGCATAGACAAGAAGCAGGGATCTCTTGGATGTATACCACCAGGAAAGTAATTAGAATATGGAAATCAGTACCACATGAAGTAGATGAGGCTCATCGCTTGCATGCATTTAAGGAGAAGCTAGGTAAACACCTGTGTCAAGGATTCACGGAGATGAGGGCTAATGAGGGCCAGAGAGAGAAGTAGAGCTGAGACCACATCCAGATAAGCTATGATCTTACTGAGTGGCAGAGTGGATTTAAAAGGCTAAATTGTCTAGTCCTGTTCCTAATCCTATATTCCAATGAGAAAGTAGGAAATAAAGGAAATATTAATATGATTAGAGAAATTAGGGTGGTAGGAAGGCTATGTGGAGAATAAACACTGACGAGAAACCAATTTTTCTGCTGTACATTCAATGTAATTATGAACACGCACAATTTAATTTTTTAAAATAGCTTTCTGGCAGTTTTATAATGAGCCGTGATGAGCCATGAGGTGTGTCCTAACTTCAGAGTTTCTCAAGCTTTCTGGTTCAGGATGGATGGAAAGTTCTAATTAAGCAACATGCAGAAGACAATAATTCTAATGTTCATTGATATATGACCTAGAAAAAAACATCTGCGTGACAAATACTTCATTGTATACTAGATATTATTCCTCTGTCACATGGTTGTGTTGAACAGCCTAGAAATATCTTGACAGCTTAACAACATTCTTTTTTTTCTATTTTCTTCATTTCTGGATGTTCTCCAGCAAAGTTATCTGGAAGATTGCTGTTTAAGTTCAAGGTTTAAGAAAGAATATTGGACCTTAATTTGTGTTAAAGTGCTGTAGTGAAAGCTAAAGTATTGTCTTAATAGTGAATTTCCTGTTAAATGATATTTTGGTAAACTATAACTTGCCCACAATTATCCACAGATTGAAGGCTGAAAGTGAATTGTCAGAACATTCATGAATTTTCTTTAAAACAGAAAGAACTTACGATATAACGTCTGACAGAAATTCTAAAAACCAGCATGTGTTTAGGGTACTGAAAAGTTCAATGCATTTTGAACACTGTTTAAAACCACTGTCCCATATCAAGAGACAGTCATCTGAAATTGACAGATACCAATGCCAGACATAGTTCCTCTTCTCTGATAGCTAGAGGGACATAAATAAATCAGTTCCATGGTTAATTTGAAACTCAGAATCAACAATATTTAACATAGATGTAACCAGAAACGTCATGGTAAACTTGGCTTTTTTGTATTACTCTATATTAAATGGCAGTTTGAATCAGAAAGGGCATAGGAGTCTGATGAAAAAAGCTATTAGGCTTATTGAAGCACCTTTTCCTTTGGTTGTGACATGTTGTTTTAAGCCAAACAGATGCAAGTGTGAAGCCAGCAAACTTGTAGATTTTTAATCGCAGCTATGTGACAGATGAGTTAAGCAGCGGAAAGATGTGAAATCAATTAGTTTGATTTTGCCCAATTAAAATATAAACCAAGCATGGAAACAGATTAGATGTGTGGTATCACTACAGATAGACCAAAACAAGTTTTAGCAAAGATCTGTAGCTCGGGTTATGGGTGAGGTTGTTTTCTTGTTCGCCAAGATGGCTAGACGTTTCATCACCATGGGAGGTAACATCAATCAGCGAGGCCTCCGATGAAACGATGTTGCTCTACTCCACTTGGAATTTTTATTGTCTGGTCTGTTATGGTCAGCAATGTCCTTTCTGGTGTTGCCCTGGATGGGTTTGTATATGGGGTCCAATCCTATGTGTTTGTTGATTATCTTACGGGTTGAGAATCAACAAACATATAAAATTGGACCCAATATATCAACCCATACAGGTCAAAGCCAGAAAGGACTCTTCTCACCATGACAGACCAGACAGTATAAGTTCCAAGCAGAGTAGAACAACATTGGAGGCTTCATTCATTGCTTCATTGGAGGCCTCACTGATGATGTTACCTAGTATGGTGATGAAACGTCTGAACGAAAACAAGCCAGCTCAGCGAGCAAGTCAACAATCTCATAGACAAAAATAACATGCAGCACATTGAAAGTCAACACAAACCTAAAACTAGCTTGTTCTAGTATATACACTTATACAAATGGCCAAAAGAGAGTACTATTATACTCCCCACTGTTTAGTGAATATGATGCACAACGTTCAAAATTCTATGAAACTTACATACGCCCTTGTTTTCTATTTATTTATGCATCTAGCTAAACTTTTTCTATTTCTAATAAGATGCCTCCTTCCTTCACTCAGTCCTTCAGAACTTGGGAAAAGATTTTGAACCATCTGGGCCTGAAATTGAGGAGACATTTTCTACAACAAAAACTGATTTTACCCTTGATCTTTAATTGAATGTTCTTTTCCTCAGGCATACCTGTCTGATTCAAATCTGAGATAGTAGGAACTGCCAATGATGGAGAATCTGAGATAACTGGTTGTAGAGCTGGATGAACACAGCTGACCAAGCAGCATCAGAGGAGCAGGAAAGCTGACGTTTCAAGTCAGGACCCTTCTTCAGAAATGGGGGTGGGAAAGACAGCTCTGAAATAAATAGAGAGAGGGTGGGAGGCGGATGGAAGATGGACAAAGGAGCAGATAGGTGGAGAGGAGATGGACAGGTTGAGGAGGCAGGGATGGAGCCAGTAAAGGTGAGTATAGGTGGGGAGATAGGGTGGGGTTGGTCAGTTCAGGGAAGATGAACAGGTCAAGGAGGCAAGGAGGAGGATGTTAGGCAGGAGTTGGGAGTGGGGGTTGAGGTGGGAGGAGTGGATAGGTGGGAGAAAGGACGGACACGTTAGGGAGGCGGGGACGAGCTGGGCAGGATTTGGAATGCAGTCGGGGGTGGGGAGATTTTGAAGCTTGTGAAGTCTACATTGATACCATTGGGCTACAAGGTTCCCAAGCAAAATATGAGGCACTGTTCCTACAACTGTCAGGTGACACCATTGTGGTGCTGGAGGAGGCCCAGGATGGACATATTGTCCAAGGAGTGGGAGGGGGATTTGAACTGGTTCGCGACTGGGAGATGCAGTCGTTTGTGGCGAACCGAATGTAGGTGTTCCACAAAGCGGTCTCCAAACCTCTGCTTGGTTTTCCCGATGTAGAGGAGGCCACATTGGGAACAGTGGATGCAGTATATCACATTAGTGGATGTGCAGGTGAACATGAGTTGTAGGGGCAGGTGTAGCACTTCCTGTGGTTGCAAGGAAAAGTGCCGGGTGAGGTGGGGCTGGAGGGGAGTGTGGAGCATACAAGGGATTCAAGGAGAGAGTAGCCCAACTTGAATTGGAGTGACTATTGGTACTCAACTCCTAACCAACCAGTTCCTCAGATTCATTTGATTCTTTCCAAATTTCTTCTCCATCGTGAACTTCTGAAGATAAAACATGTTCTATAAGTACAAACCTCAACCTTTCCACTACCAAAAATATCGACTAAATACGTGCTTTTCTCCGTGGTAACCACTTCAACCTATTATGATGATATTTCTGCCATTATTCAACTTCAGACTTGTTTCTTTCTTTCACTCTGCTCTATTATGGCTCGCTATCTGCCTGGAGATAGCAAGAACTACAGATCCTGGAGTCAGAGACGACAGTGTGGAGCTGGAGAAACACAGCAGGCCAGGCAGCATCAGAGGAACAGGAAAGTTGCCGTTTCAGGTCGGGACCCTTTTGCTGAAGAAATTTCTGAAGAACAGTTCCGACCTGAAACATCAACTTGCCTGCTCCTCTGATGCTGCCTGACCTGCTGTGTTCCTCCAGCTCCACACTGTGTTGCCTGTTTCTGCATGGGCTCTATTTTCCCACTGATTGTACTAAATGCAGTTTCAGCAGTAAAACCTCAATTTTAAGCTACTTTCTAAGAAGGAGTTCAGCTGGCATTCCATCAGTGACAGTACGAAGTGTTCAATGAAAAATAAACAAAAAAATTACCAGATTGTGTTGAAATGACATTTGATCATTCTTACACTTTTGTACCGAACATCTATTTAACAAGAGCACCATCTTCAATTCCCCGCTCACCACTCTGCCCTCACCCCCAACTCCATCACCAGGATAAATACCATCTTTCATAGCTGTTTTTAGTTCTGAAGAAGGTCACTGGATTCAAACTGTTAACTCTGTTTTCTCTGCATAGATGCTGCCAGACCTGATGAGTCTCTCCAGGGATAATAGGAACTGCAGATGCTGGATAATCCGAGATAATAAGGTGTAGAGCTGGATGAACACAGCAGGCCAAGCAACATGTTAGGAGCAGGAAAACTGACGTTTCGGGCCTAAGCCCTTTGTTTCTATTTTTCCCATTGCAATCACATCCTTCCTTAAGAAAGGGAGTGGAAGCCATTCACAGTACTCCTGATGTGGTCTCACCAGTGCCTTGAACAATTGGGACAACACTTCCCTCATATTCCATTCCTTTAGCAATAAATGCCAAAATTCCACTTGTCCTTCTTATTACCTGCTGTATTTGCATACGAGCTTTCTGCAACTCATGCACAAAACTACCCAGACATCTCTGCTCTGAAGCATTTTGAATTTTCTTGTCATTTAGGTAAAATGTTGCCTTTTCTTGCTGCCAAACAAATGGATAACCTCACATTTATCCACACTACACCCCATCTGCCAAATTTTGACCCATTTACTTAACCTATCCATATCCATATTTCTTCATGATAATTTATTTGCACACCAATTTTTAAGTCATCTTTCATTAATATAGATTGTAAATAGATGCTGCCTGTGGCACACCACTACTTACAATTTGTCCATTCATCTGATTCGCTGCTTTCTGCTGGTGAGCAAATTCTCTGTTCCAACTCATATATAACTCCAAACACTATGTATCTTACCTTGTGTATTAACCTTTGTGTCACACTTTATCAAATGCCTTCTGGAAGTCCAGAAATACTACATCTACAGGGCCCCATTAACCACTTTGCTTGTTACAACTTTGGAAACCTCTAGAAAATTAGTCAAAACATAGTTGACCCTTCACAAAGCCATACTGACTCTGATGGATTGTGTTTTGATTTTCTAAATGCCACATTACTACTTCCTTGATAATAGATTCCAACAATTTCCCAATGACAGATAACTGCTTTCTGCTTCCCTCGCATTTTGAATTAGGGCATCATGTTAGCATTTTCCAATACACTGGAAACTCCAGAATCTGCAGAAGTTTGGAATATTGTTATAATTATATAATATCTCACGTTAAGCAGCATTAATTGCTTCCTACTGCAAAATCCCAGTGGCGGATTGAAGGAGTCAGCTTTTTCCTGTTCATGAAAATGATGGCATTAGAAATTAATTAAAGGGAAGTCTGTTGCACACTGGGATTGTCACTCAAGTAGTAACTCAGAGATCTAAGTTAGTCTCTTCATAGCACCAGATTGAATTCAATAACTGTATCTGGAACGGAAATCTGGACTCAGTAATAATGGCCACGCAATTATCATCAATTGCTGTTAAAAGCCCATTTGGTTCAATGATGCCCCTTAGGGAAGGAAATCTGCTGTCCTTACCAAAATGTGACCCCAGAGCCGCAACATGTGCAGTTGACTGGTAACTGCCCTCTGAAAAGGCCTGGCAAGCCATTTATTTCAAGGGAAATTAGAGACAGGGAAGGAAAACCACTGTATCATGAATGGTAGCATTTTGGCAAATAAAAGAACAGGCTACCATGTTGCTCAACATGTTCCACTTGTAAGTTGATAGCAAGAGGAACTTGAATAAAAAAGAATGCTGTCATGTGCGATTTACGATGATCACCTCAAAGATGAACGAGCTGTCATTTATCAGCTGAGATTGAAAAGGAATCAAAGTGAGGTCGCTTGGGCTGCGACTAGTGGAGTCATCCCTATTGTTGAAATAGTTTGTCAGTTTTGACGCAACATTGCATCAAGTTTAGTGATAGCCTCCAGAGAGGTAGCATCGTTTGTGTCTACACTGTACAAAATGTCTGGGCCTGCTCTATATGTGGTACCAGGTGACCTAAATACATCTTCATTAATCTCCTGAGATGCAAAGACATCTTTATGGCTCCATTCTTCACTTCTGGGACTATCAAACAAAGACTGATTCCACGATATCCATTACTCTTCTCGAACATTGTTCCATGCATAAAACACAGCAGATGTGTTCACCTTTAAGATGCCATCAGCGAGATTTCAATGAGATTTGCTCCTTTTCTCCAACAAGAGAAATTTAAGTGCAAATGTTCTGAAGGACAAGAAGCTATATAAAAGTTAACAAAAAATCAGCACGCCATGAATACTAAGGCCTCAAATAAAAGAAACATTTATTTTATCGAGCATCTGTATTACTTAGGTAATGAGCATCTGAAGCATCCAACACATTAGGAGGTGTTGCCACTATTCAATTATTTCTTAAGGAACTTTACACACAATAGGTATGTGGACTGCAAGCAGTATATACATACTGGGCAGAATAGGCAGATATAATACAATGAACTAGCTCTTAATGAGCAGCAGAGCTGCAGGTATTGAAGAGAACATTATCAGATCCATGTATTAAAGCATGATATCCAGATTTGTTGTATAAATTTTATATACTTACACTCAAAGGATTATTAGCAAAGAAAAAGCCCAAACTCAATTTGCGTAAGCTGTCAATGTGGTTTAAAAATTGGTTTCAAGTTGGGAGACTGAATTAGGATAAAGGGAATATACTTTGATTGACAGTATGTGACAATTAGTGCCCTTAGTGCTCCTGTTGTGGGTCTCAGTTTTTCAGCATTAATGTACACTGCTCAGATAAAATTATGTACAATGGTATACACAGGTTAGGAAAAAGAAACTCTTGCATTTATACAGAACTTTTAATGACCACTGATCGTCTCAAAGCAATATTTGACAGCTAATAAAATACTTTTGAAATATAATCTACCATTGGAATTTATGCCTAGCAAGGTCCCACAAATAACAATGTGGTAATGGCCAGATAATCTTTTTATTTTATCATTTTGATTGAGGGATAAATATAGAGACAAATACCGAGGGGATAACTCCCCTACCTTATTCTTGCAATGCCATGAGAAGGCAAACATTTGAGGGCAAACTGCTCATCTGATGTACGACGCCTCTAACAGTGCATCATAAAAGCGTCAGTCAGTTCTTGGCATGGAACTTAATGCAGAATCTTACGCGCAGGAGCTAAGAATGCTACAAATTGAAACACAGTTGACATACAAGAAAGCACAGTGAGTCTTACAAGCAACAGGAAGTTACAGAGATGCCCTATAAAGTTAGCAGGCAAAAGTGTGATAGCTGGAGTTTGATTGAGAAATGCGAAGACATCCATTTTGGATTCAAGCATGGGAATTCTGAATATTGATTTAATGCTGAATAATAGAAAATGTAGGCAAACCAGGAGATTTTAGTGTTTATGTATACCAAAATCAGAACTAACAAAAATATGACAGTTACAGTATTGGCATTTTTCTCAAAATGGTTAAAGTACAGAGGGATAAAAGCTTTAGTTACATGGACCCTTGCTCCGAGACCATGTCAAGGACTGCATTAAATTTTGAAGAGCCTCAGGTCTGTGCGCAAGCAGGACCCCGACCTTCCTGTAGCCCTTAACACAGCATCCTGCTCGCATGCCTATATATCTGCTCTCGGTATGCTACAGTATTCCAGTGAATCACTGTACAAACTGGAGGAACAACATCTCATCTCCAGACTAGGCACTTTATAGCCTTCTGGACTTAATATTGAGTTCAACACCTTTAAATTGTGAACCATTTTTCCCTTTTTTTTAAACCTTTAATCCTGTCCTTCCTTCCCCACACCTCACTTTCTGTCCTTGCAGCTCTGGCAGGAGCCACATCTTTGTTTTTCCATTCTCACATTCCGATCACTTAATCTGAAATATTAACATCTTTTCTCCGCAAGCACTCTATACCCAGTACTCCACCACCCCTCCCCAAACTATAGTATAAATGCCGTCCCCTCCACACTTCACTTCAGCTCTGATGAAGAGTCATTTAGACTCGAAGCATTAGTTTGCTCTGTCTCTATGGATGCTGTCTGACCTACTGTGATCACCAGCACATGTTGTTTTCAGTACAGGAACAATAGATTGGCTTTGGAGGAGGTGTTGCAGAATGATCAGAAGCCCTTTACTTGTAGATTGTTGATGCTTCATCCTTGAGCTGTTTTATTGACAGTTTCCGTCAGGGGAAGGAACAGGAGGCAGGTCGCAAGTCTACCTCAGCTAGAACAGGTGCCAAACCTGTTGATGCTATTTTGAACCACACACCAGCCATCTTGCCAAATGAACCAACCAGGATGGTAACAGAATGTAAAATATTATATGATGTTTAGCGTTGATTTGTATTTTCTTGAATTTGAATAGCTGAGAGGGGATTTGATTGAGGTCTTTATATTCATAAAGGGTTTATATAAGTGTTCATAAGAAAAATTATAAGGGAATTAGTTCATACTTCTTGATCATTATGAAGTAAAATCCTGAAACAAAATGTACAAGTCTCCCCTAGAAAGCTGTAAATACAGGCTAACTTTTTAAAAAAATATTGTGATTAATAGACATTTTTAGCTCGGTATGATAGGAATGTTGGTATGATAGCAGTGAGGCTACTAAATCAAAGTAAGGCATTGATCTGATTAAATAGTAGCATTGGCTCGAGGGGCTAGATGACCTAGTCTGGGTCCTATCTTCAAGGTTTTTCAAGAGAAATATAATTAAAATATAATTATAAAGAATACCCTAATGATTCAATGAGTTATTGGCCTTACACTGTCATGAAGTCCCACTTTCAGTACTGTACCTAGTTAACTGATCTTCACAGAGATGATGTCCAGAAATAAATTGCAACTTGCATTTCCATGGCACTCTTAATATAACAAAATATTCCAATATGCTTCACAGAAGTATGATTTAAAAAGAAAGAATGCACTACATTAGCAGATATTAGGACAGTCTTCAGCTCAAAGATATTAAGCCACCCTAAATTGTTTTAGGGTCGACAGTACTTAGAGAATTAGCAAGGGGTGAAGTTGTGGAGCATCAAAAATCATTATGGTTTTCTATTTTTGAAAGCTATCCAATAACCCCTGTAGCTGGATCAATAGCTAGATACTGCCAGCTATCAGAGGATTAGACTACAAACATTCACTATTAAGGCTCATACCTGGATAATCGTCACATAGGTGAGAAAATAGTGATTTATGGAGTTCAGGGGAAAAGACTGGTGCGCTTAATTTACAAAGCAAAAACAAACACTCAAAGGTTTGCTCATTGTAAAGACATATCATTTAAAACCTGAAAGAGCTCAATGCTATTGACAGAATTCTCATTATGTTGACATCTTTCCTGATGATCTGTCCCTGTTCATAAGAAAATTCAAAGATCTATTTCTATATTAATTAGTCATCTCCAATTAAATTATCAGCTGTGAGAACATCAAAAATAACTCTATTAACAGAAACATCATTGCCTTAATAAATCTCATGACGGAAGACTGAGTTATAATAAGGCTGAAATGAATGAACCAGCATGTTCTATGCTTGATTAGCAGGCAGTTAATCAAGGCAGGATGAGATGAGAGCAAAGTACATTAATAGACTCAATTTTCCCTATTGCACAAGGGAATGTGTCAGATCATTCATAGAACATGAAAATTTCATTTAATGTTTTATAGGAAATTCATTTTGTCTTTCTTTTCATAGTTATAAATGAAGAACAGGAAGAACGTCTAAAAAATGCTGCTTGCTTCTCATAGTTAGGGATGACATTTTGTGTTTGTTCTATTATCAAATAGAATGTCCCTTCAATATAAATGGAAGCATGACATTTCTGATGTTAGCATCAAATCATATTTCCACGGATAAACAGAGCGGACCTGTGTGTTTTTCTATACTCCCTCCCCACCCTTGTTCCTTCCTGCCATACATGCTTCTATCTCTAGCTCATTTCAGAAACACAGCAGGGAATATTCAATCTTTATTTCTCACAGCTCGAGGAGCGTAAATTTAACCACAACCTCTAAGGTCTTGAAATTAGTCCCTGTTGCTAAAATTGGTCCTGCTTCTCCTGACCCAATATTAATTCCATAGACATGATTGCCAACCACTGCTCTGTCAATCACGACAACACTCTTAGTTTCATCCAATTCTCAGTCTTCCTGATCATCACCAGCTGTTTACTGTCTCCTTCTTGATATGATTTGAACGCTTCCCAGTCCTCATTAAGATTCATCCAAGAGTTACAGCTGGCATGGCAGCAGCATAATCTTCAATTGCTTTTTGCTGGCAAGGTGCCTGAGAGTGCCAGTTAGATACTTACCTTCTTTGTACTAATCAAGCCCTGACCTTTTTTGTTTTTGGATGTGTACATTGTTGACAGAGCCAACACTTATTGTCCATTCTAAATTTCCCTGGAGAAGGGTGCTGTGAGCTACCTTCTTCAACCACCGCAGTCCATGTGGTACAGGCATACTCGTGATGTTGTTAGAAAGAGAGAGCCAGGGTTTGGACCCAGTGATAGTGAATACAGCAATATGGTTCCAAGTCAGAATGGTGTGTGGCTCAGAGGCAAAGTTGGAAGCACGATGATGTTTCCGTCTATCTCCTGCTCTTGACCTTTGAGGTGGTAGAGATCACACATTTGAAAAACGCTGTCAAAGAAGCCTTAGAAGGTGTACTTAGACTCTAATGGAAGTAAAAGTTAATAGAGAGATAAACAGGCACCACTCAGTACATTTTAAATTATTGCTTAACAATGACCCCAGAAACTCAATTGAACTCACAATTAGTTTAACTTTTATGTTTACGTGGCAATAAAAACATCAAATGTTGAATGTAGTGTTCTGACAAGAATAGGAGTGACTATGATATCAACTTTCTAATCATAAAGTTTAAAAAGAAGTAGTGTCCATTGCTAACAAAAGACGGAAGGAAGAAACAGGTTAACACCTTTGTGTCCTTGAAGTGCACAGATTTTTAACCTGAGACCACAATTGTTTAATTATGTCTAGTATCATTAGCAGTGGTGAATATTTTAGATCACTAAGTTCTCAGAGCCTCGATGTTACTCTCCAATTTATGTGGTCACCATGTGTTTTGCCCTTCAAGATAGAGTTATAATAAGACAGAGTTAGATTTCTCTCCAGTTTTGCTGTCATAAATCTATCTCCCCATTTCTGCCAAAGCCAGTTGATGAATTTCAATTTCTGACTTCCAAGTTTGAGAATGGTAGTTGATTCCTTTCATCCACAATATCATACAACACAATAAAACACAATAATATTTCACCATAAAGCAAAACTTATACAGATATAAAACAAAATATGAGAAGACTGTTTTCAAGCATGACCGGTTGGACCAGTTACATTTTATAAAAATTAAAAGAACTGCGGATGCTGTAAATCAGGAACAAAAACCAGAAATTACCGGAAAAGCTCAGCAGGTCTGACAGCATCTGTGAAGAGAAATCAGAGTTAAAGTTTCAGGTCTGGTCTTTGGAACTGATGGTAGCTAGGAAAATGTTGGTTTATAGACTATCCTGGTAGTAGATTAACATGCTAAGGGATTGCACATCCTTGGCAAAGGTGAGGCGGATGGAGCCTGCAAACTGGAAATTCTGAAACTGGCATAAATCATCAGCGGAATCATGGATGAATGTGGGCAGGGAGTGGACCAGGGGAGAAACGGCTGAGTCAAGATAGGAAGAGATGAGTTCTGTGGGGCAGGAGCAGGCTGAAACAATGGGTATGCCCAGACAGTCCTGTCTGTAGATTTTTGGAAGGAGGTAGAAGCGAGCTGTGTAGGACTGGGGGACTATCAAATTGGAGGCATTTGGGGGAGGGGGGGATCGTGGTTTGATCACCAGCTGAAATGAGGTCAGTTATTGTAGTTGATACATAGCCTGATGTGATGGGAAAATAGGAGGAGGTGTCTGAGAGCTGGCGCTCAGCCTCTGCAATGTAAAGGTCAGTACACCAGATTACAACAGTACCACCCCTATCAGCAGGCTTAATAAGTCAGTGCATAGAGTACAGCAATTTCGGAGGGAGACAGGTTGGATTGGGTGAGGGAAGCAGAGAAATTGAGGCATTCAATGTCATGTCAGCAGTTCTCAATGAACAGTTTGAGTGCAGATAAAAGGCCAGAGGGAGGGATCCAGGTAGAAGAGGAGTGTTGGAACTGGGCGAAAGAGTCGTTTTATATTTTCTTTTATCTTTTGATGTAAGTAAGTTAGCATGTAGCAGTGTTTTTAGAGCAGTAAGACTGTGCTATTTTCTGGGTCTGTAGATTGTTAAGGTGCAAAGATGACCTTTTGTAGAGTGATGTGGTCTTCCTGTCAGATGTGGGAGGTTAGGGAGAATTTCCATATTACTGATGATTATGTTTGCCGGAAGTGTGTTTGGCTGCGATTCCTATCGGAATGCATGGATCAGTTGGAATGACTGTTATAGCCAATGAGGAATTTACGGGAATAAGGGGGTATGATGAATGGCAGTTGCAGGAAGGGAGATAAACTGAAGATACAGTCAGGTAGATGGATGACCTTCAGGAAAGATAAGAGAGGGAGGCAGGTCGTGCAGAAGTCTCCTGTGGCTATCCCTATCTCAAACAAGTGTGCTGTTTTGGAAAATGTAGCTGGTGATGGATTCTTAGGTGAATGTAGCATTGACAGCCATGCTTCTGTTACCGAGACTGGCTCTAATGTACTGAGGGGTATGCCAGGTTCCAAGCTGTCAAAGTGGAGTTGCAGGCAGATAGGATAGTGAAGGCAGCATTTGGTATTGTTGCCTTTGTTGGTCAGTGCATCGAGTATAGGAGTTAGGAGGTCACGTTGTACAGGACATTGATTTGGCCACTTTTGGAGAATTGTGTGCGATTCTGGTCTCCCTCCTGAGGAAGGATGTTGTGAATCTAGAAAGGGTTCAGAAGTGATTTATGAGGATGTTGCTAGGGTTGGATGATTTGAGCTATAGGGAGAGGCTGAATAGACTGGGGCTATTTTCCCTGGAGCATCGGAGGCTGAGGGGTGACCTTATGGAAGCTTATAAAATCATGAGGAACGTAGATTGGGTAAATAGACAAGGTCTTTTCCCTGGGTTTGGGGGATTCCAAAAGTATAGGGCATAGGTTTAAGATGAGAGGGGAAAGATTTAAGAGGAACTTCAGGGGCAACTTGTTCACACAGAGGGTGGTGAATGTGTGGAATGAGCTGCCAGAAGAATTGGTGGAGTCTGTTATGACAACAACTTTTAAAAAAAAATCTGGATAGGTAAATGAATAGGAAGGGTTTAGAGGTATATGGGCCAAATGCCAGCAAATGGAATTATATTTATATAGGATATCTGGTCAGCATGGACCAGTTGGAATGAAGGATCTGTTTTTGTGCTGAACATCTCTCTGACTTTATGTCTCTCAAAAACATTCATTTTAGTTCAGACAATTTTGTTTATTCCAACTCGGATTCATGAAACTTAGATAATCTGTGTAGTCGGCTGATTCCTGTGGCCATTTTAAGTCAATGTTTCTCCTTTTTAAAACCATTTCAGTCCATGAAAGTCCTCAGGTATGAAAATCAAAAGATGGAATTTGAAAGTGATTGGTCCATATTTTATTACATTCATGACAGTAGCTTGTGTTGCTTGAAAAATCAGGGCAGACGTTTAGAGGTCATGCTTGCTGCTTGACACCAGGTTAGATATGAGCCTGGGTAAAGCACAAGGCGAAATCACAGTTCAGTCTGATTGTTCTCATTTGTAACTAGCATGGCTTCACACTAGCAAAGCATTATGCCACAATTTCTGTCCTTCGGAATATTGGAAAACTTACTTGATCATGCATTCTGATGTCAAGCTATGGATAAAATAACTCGCAAAACAGAACTTGTTAGAAGAAAATCTATGCCATTGAAAATGAGAAACAGTTTGAACAGAAAGTGTACTTAATAAAGGTGAATTATGCTAAACACTGGCCACAATCCTAGAAAGTATCAAAGAAGAAGAAAATTGTTGCGACATTGAAAGACTGAACTCAATTTAATTTAAAATATTTATAGAAGTGAACCAAATGTGAAAAAAAGTCATCTATGATTTAAGGATTAATCTGATTATTTTGCAATTATTGTTTATCGTGTCAGCTGCAAGAAAGTTGTCTCATATAATTTCTTTGTCTTTAGTGGGAAATTTATCTTTTAGTATTGTTAATAATAAACTGCCATTGTATTTGAGAATATGCTCTCAGTGACTGGCCATGAGCATTGTATAAGGATATATTTATCTCCTGCATTTGATTCACTATTTCTTACAGATCCTATTATAGGTTAGTTTTTCTTGTGTACTGCAAAATGGCTGTTACCTGGTGTAAAATATTGGGCTTGCACCCACCTCCATTCGGTCAGTTTATCCCCAGTTAATTTTGCAGCCAACAACCTTTTAAATGATACAAAGTGCATCCTCCATCCCACACAAGACCAAAATTCCACATAAATGCAAGGCTAGCAGCTCTACTGTATCTGCAGTGCCACCAAGAATGGTCGCCATTGCTGATACCACACAAGGTATCAAGAAAGCACGTGTCAGTTTGAGTTAATCTGTTCATTCCTTTGGTGCTACAGTTGAAGGAATCTCACTGCAACTCAATCCTTCTAAAGCATTAGTACTGCTAATTCAACTTTTGCTCAGTACAGGAAGTTCAAATAGTGAGTAAATTAATGGGGGGCATTTTTTAAAGAAAGTAATAACTAAGTTTTAGGTGGTAATTGAAATTTAACTTGTAAACTAACAGCCAGTAGATGATTAGTCATGTCATTTGGTGGGATTTTGTAATCCGCCTGTGAGATGTGGTCAATCGCAGATGTCGAGAGGATCTCTGATGATTACATCTGCAGGAAGTGTACCTACCTCAACTGCTCACCAAAGGAATGGATCGGCTTGAGCAGCAGTTCGAGACACTAAGGAGCACACAATTGGCAGAGAACATCGTAGATAGAAGTTATAGAAATGTTGTCGTACCCAAGATACAGGAAGATAGATGGGTGACTGTTAGATGGGGCAGGCAGTCAGTGTTAAAGTCCCCTGTAGATGTCTCCTGTATTCTGTTTTGGATACTGGTGAGGTTGCTAGTTATCAGGTGGCAGCAGCAGTAACCAGAGCAATGGCACCATGGCTGGCCCTGGTGTACCGAGGAGAGGACGGAGCATTGTAGAACGATAGTAATTGAAGATTTGATTGTCGGGGCATAGATCGGTGCATCTATGGCCATGAGAGAAACTGCAGGAGGGGATGCTGCCTCCCAGGTGCCATGGTCATGGATGTCTCCAAACAGGTACAGGGCATCCTGAAAACGGGAAGGTAAACAGGCAGAAGTCATTGTCCAAATTGGCACAAATGACATAGGTAGGAAGAGTGACAAGGTTCTGAAATGACAATTCAGAGAGTTAGGTACTAAACTAAAAGGCAGGACCTCTGGCATACTAATTGTAGGATTACTCTCTGTGCCCCATGCAACTGAGGCTAGGAACTGACAGAGTACAGTTGAACATGTGGATAAAGACCTGATGTAGAGGGGAGGGCTTCAGAAATGTTTTGGAGAGGGTTCAGAGGAGGTTTACCAGGATGCTGCCTGGACTGGAGGGCTTATCTTATGAAGAGAGGTTGACTGAGCTCGGTCTCTTTTCATTGGAGAAAAGGAGGAGGAGAGGGGACCTAATTGAGGTATACAAGATAATGAGAGGCATAGATAGAGTCGATAGCCAGAGACTATTTCCCAGGGCAGAAATGGCTAGCACGAGGGGTCATAGTTTTAAGCTGGTTGGTGGAAAGTATAGAGGGGATGTCAGAGGCAGGTTCTTTACGCAGAGAGTTGTGAGAGCATGGAATGCGTTGCCAGCAGCAGTTGTGGAAGCAAGGTCATTGGGGTCATTTAAGAGACTGCTGGACATGCATATGGTCACAGAAATTTGAGGGTGCATCCATGAGGATCAATGGTCGGCACAACATTGTGGGCTGAAGGGCCTGTTCTGTGCTGTACTGTTCTATGTTCTATGTTCTATGTTCTATGAATCATTGGAGTGTCTTCCAGGGAAGGTGGAACCTGTACAAGAAGGATGAGTTGCACCTAAACTGGACGGGAACCAATATCCTGGCAAGGAGGTTTGTTCATGCCACTCAGGAGAGTTTAAACTAGTGCGGCAACAGGTGATAACCAGAGTAGCAAGTCAGTAAGTATAAAGACAAGGAAGAGCTTGAGACTCAGGCAAATGCAGCTAAGAGGAAGAGTAGTCAGGGAAAGGTTGCTGAGCCCAGTGGAACTGAAGGCTTGGAGTGTATTTGCTTCGATGCAAGAAGTATAACAGGTAAGATGGATGAACTTAGAGCCTGGTGTTGTTATGCTATCACAGAGACATAATTGAAAGAGGAGCAGGAGTAGCAGCTTAATGCTCTGGGATATTGATGTTTTAGATGAGACAAAGAAGGATGCAAAGGCGGTGGGGGAGTTACATTACTTGTTAGGGAGCATATCACAGCTATGTTTAGGGAGGACAGCCTGGATAGATCTTGCAGTGAGGCATTCTGAGTAAAGCTCAGGAATATGAAGGGTGAAATCACAATGCTGGGATTGTACAGACCTCTCAGCTGCCAGCAGGAGATAGAAGAATGCTTATGTTATCAGATTCCAGAAAGAAGTAAAAATAACATGGCTGTTGTGGTTGAGGATTTTAACTTGCCCCCTGTATTGACTGGGTCTCCCTTTTGTGCTGATGGTTTGGATGGGGAACAATTTGTTAGATATGTCCAGAAAGATCTTTTAAAACAGTATGTGGATAGTCCAGTAAGGGAGGCGAGCATACTAGACCTGATATTGGGAAATGAGCCTAGCTGAGTGATCAAAGTTCCTTTTTAAGAATAGTGACCATAATTCTATACATTTTTGGATACTTATGGATAAGGACAAGAGTGAAGGTGTTAAATTGGGGGAAGACCAACTATAACTAAATTAGGCAAGAGCTGGAGAAGTGGATTGGGACCAGCTGTTTGAGGGTATATGTGCATCTGATGTATGGGAGTCTTTTAAAGACCAGTTGATGAGACTGCAGTCAGGCATGTTCCTGTGACAACGAAGGACAGGAATAGCAGTTTTAGGGAACCTTGGATGACAGGGGAAATTATCAACTTATTCAAAAAAGAAATACTCAATGTCTAGGAACTAATAACAGGCAAACTCCTTGAAGAATATAAAGGACAAAGAATCATACAGCAGAGGAACAGGCCCTTTGACCCTGCAAGCCCGCGCTGACACATGTTGCCCTTCCATAATAAAACTACCTTCACTTACAGGATCCTTATCCCTCTATCCCCTTCCTATTCATGTATTTGTTCAGCTGCTTCCTAAATGCTGCTATTGAGTCTGCTTTCACCATCTCCTCTGGCAACACATTCCAGGCACACACCATCCTTTGAGTGAAAAACGTGCCTCACACATCTCTTTTAAATATCCCTCACCAGCACCTTGAACCTAATAAATGGCAAAACCCTTAGGAGCATTGATATACAGGGGGATATGCGAATTCAGTTCCACAGATCCCTGAAAGCAGCAGCACAGGTGGATCAGGTGGTCAAGAAGGCATACAACACACTTGTCTTCATCAGCTGGGGCATCGAATATAAAAATTGGTGGTTATGTTACAACTGTATAAAACTTTAGTTAGGCCACTGAGAAATATTGCATGCTGTTTTGATTGCCACACGAGGAGAAGGGCATGGATACTTTGGATAGGGTGCAGAGAAGTTTTACAAGAATGTTGCCTGGCCTGGAGGAGAGGTTATGAGGAGAGTTTGGATAAACTCATCTTGTTTCCACAGGAAAGACGGAGGCTGAGGGGCGACCTGATAGAGGTTTAAAATATTATGAGAGGCATATGTACTGTGGATAGCCAGAGGCTTTTTCCCAGATGGAAGGGTCAACCACAAGAGGGCACAGGTTCAAGGTGAGAGGGAGAAAGGTTAGGGGAGAAGTGTAGGGAAAATTCTTCACTCAGAAGATGGTCGGTGCTGAGAACGCTCTACTAGGAAAGGTGGTGGAAGCAGGCACATTAGCAGTGTTTTAAGGCTTATCTTGATAGACACATAAATAGGTGGCAAATAAGGGAATAAAAACCACATATGGGCAATAAGTAGGGGGTCTAAAGAAGGAGTAGGAATTGGTGCAGTGTTGATGGATCTCTTGTGCTGTGTTCTAATGTATTGTATCAACAGATCACTCTTTGGTTTAGTTTGTAATTACGCTGAACATGGTTGACAAGCCCTGGTTTCATGGGGAGTGGCCTTAAGAGGAGTGGGGGAAGCAAAACTGATAGGATGGGGTGAATTCAGTGAGGAAAACCGGGTGGGAGGTGGTGGCATTGTGGTAGTGTGAGCAACCTCTCATTGACACCAGGGGCCCAGAATGGAGGCACATATCCTCTGACCAGAGCTAACAGGGTCAAATGTGCCAGTCTGTAATTGGCCAGCTAACAGGGTCAAATGTGCCAGTCTGTAGTTGGCCACAGGCATCTCCAATCACCCTCCAAAAGGAGTCACAGATGGGATGACACCCTTAAGACCTGCTTTCCCACTCACAGGGGTGCTATAATCCTAGCTTGTATTATTAAGAATGTTTCAGGGAGACTGACACAGGGCCTATCTCATGACTAAGTGGGTCTGACCACCATGTTTCCCACTGCAACAGGCCAGATTAAAAGCATCTCACAGTTCTCAAACGTTCCACTTTAAAATATCATGGAAAAGTCGAGGTTTTTGGCTCACAGACTGGCCCTTTGCTAACACAATACAATTAGTCCATCAGTTAATCACTCTCTTTACCCATAGCCCTGTTAATTCTTCTCACTTAAATTCTATTCTCCTTGCTTCATGTTTTTGGCTATTGTACGGTAAGTGATAAAGGTTGGTAATCGTGACTAAACAACAACTTCATTGTTCTATCATACAATGGCTGGGAAGTTAAAAGATGCTCTAGATGGACAATAATTGTGTCTGCTTTTCAAACTTCCATGTCACTATGCAGAACTATATAAGGCATGGCATAACGTATTGGATGCTTCAGTGAAACCATTTAAGATAGTAATAAGGCAGGCGTTCACATCTTGTATCTTGTAATTAGCTGTATTCCATAGTGTCCTTTGGGAGTAGTCATCTTTCACAAATTGATTGCCAACTAAAACTAATCATTGTGATCATGTGTATGGGTGTAAGACTATCATGGGATGGACATCAAACAATCTGGAATTTCGCTGTTTGTCATGCTTAGAAAGTTGAGATGACAGAACTTTCATTGCTGGCAGCAGTGGGAAAGTGGAATCCACTGAACAATTAACAGACTCTGTTGATAACGATTCACAACATTATGAAAAGTAGTTTCAGAATATTTTTCCTAAAAATATACAGCACTATATTCAAAAATATGTTAAAGCACATTACTCTTTCTTTAAGGCAATATGATTTTGCGGTCCCAGTAGGAGAATGTCAATGCCACAACATACATTAAAATTGTCGGCCTATGCTGAATACAAATGGCTCACCAATTATGTTAAACGATCATAAAATTACCTGCAGTACCCACCCGAACATGCATACATTGACAGGAGCTTCCTTAAGGAAATACAGAATCTGAAAATTATCATTAATGTTTTCTACGGCCATGCTGCCATAGGCATTTGGTGTTTTGATTCATGCAATTCTACAACAATGTTTCCCTTGCTTTTTAAATTTACTGAATTTCAATTCAGAAGGAGAAGAAGAAATGACAAGTCATATTTGATGCTTGTGAGCTGAACCATCCAGTCGTATGGATTGGTCCTTGTTTGGGATAGTGGCAAATTACTGCTACGAAACATTTTACAATTGTTCGCTTAATAATGTTCCTGATTCCACAATGTTCGGAGTCTATGACAAACTGGTTCCTGTCTGCCAGAAATTATTTTTTACATACAATTGATGCACATCACTAATGCATTGTTTCTATTTTGGTCCCCCTTTGATTAAACTGTGCACTTGGGCCTCATTTTCCTGCCTGTTACTCCCATCACCTCAATACATAGGAGATAATAAACTGGAAAGATAGATTGAGATTGTAATGGAAAATCACTGCCTTAGGTAAGATGAATATTTCAAGGATTGTTGCAAGGCAAGAACAGAGAGCTCCCTTCCTTTCAAATATTGAAGACTGAGTGTTATTCAGAAACTTGAGAACCAATCACACAGATGTTGGCAGGTAAAAGGTGCCTATCATCAATAACTGGTCACTACTCCATAATCCAATCAATTTCTTGTTGCTAACTAAAGCTCCACCTGTAAACAACCCCTAGGTTCCAGTTTGCCTGCAAACCAATCTTCAATTACGCTTAATCAAACTGCTGTATACACAATGATTGCCATCAGTGTTAGGTTTACCGGCTTTTCATGACATGCAGGAATCTGTAAAACATTAGTTGAACAAACAGTTATTTCTCATTTCAGTCCACAAGCCTAACAAGCACAAACATATAAATACCTGGTCTTTAAATTCCGCATAGAAGCCACAATATGAGAGTACACACTGACTGAAAGGCATTGAGGAGGTGAATAAGCAGAAACATAAGGTTTACATGATTTCTTTTGTGAAATATATAAATGTGTGCAGAAACAAAAGCGAGATGACTTTTTGAAGATTTTCAATCACAGCACACAGAGCATTAACAAAGAGGTAAAACTAAATTTGTGCCTAAGGAAGGTTATAACCACAGCTGTAGCATCCCATTCTGGAAATGCACCTTTTCAGATAAAAGTGGATAAAGCAGAAGATCCACAGCCATATAGTGAGTAGGCTAGTTTGCCATTAGAACAAATAACAAAGAAAATTACAGCACAGTAACAGGCCCTTCGGACCCCTAAGCCTGCGCTGATCCAGATCCTCTGTCTAAACCCATTGCTTATTTTCCAACGATAATATCCCTCTGCTCCCTGCCCATTCATGTATCTGTCTATATATATCTTAAATGACGCTATCATGCCCGCCTCTACCACCTCCTCTGGCAATGCATTCCAGGCACCTACCACACTCTGCACAAAGAACTTTCCACACATATCTCCCTTAAACTTTTCCCCTCTCACCTTGAAATCATGACCCCTAGTAATTGAGTTCCCCACTCTGGGAAAAAAACTTCTTGCTATTCACCGTGTCAATACCTCTCATGATTTTGTAGACCTCAACCATGTCCCCTCGTCAATCTCTGTCTTTCTAATGTAGATAATCCTAATCTACTCAATCTCTCTTCATATCTAGTGCCCTCCATACCAGGCAACATCCTGGTGAACCTCCTCTGCACCCTCTCCAAAGCATCCACATCCTTTTGGTAATGTGGCGACCAGAACTGTACACAGTACTCTAAATGTGGTCGAACCAAAGTCCTATACAACTGTAGCATGACCTGCCAACTCTTGTACTCAATACCCCATCTGATGAATGAAAGCATGCTGTATGCCTTCTTGATCACTCTATCCACTTGTGTTGCCACCTTCAGAGTACAATGGACCTGAACGCCCAGATTTCTCTGTGTATCAATTTTCTGCAGGGCTTTTCCATTTACCGTATAGTTTGCTCTTGAATTGGATCTTCCAAAATGCATCACCTCACATTTGCCTGGATTGAACTCCATCTGCCATTCCTCCGCCCAACTCTCTAATTTATCTATATTCTGCCGCATTCTCCAACAGACCCCTTCACTATCTGCTACTCCACCAATCTTAGTGTAATCAGCAAACTTGCTAATCAGGCCATCTATACCTGCCTCCAGATCATTTACATATATCACAAACAACAACGGTCCCAACATGGATCCCTACGGAACACGACTGGTCAGCTATCCATTTTGAGAAACTTCCTTCCACTACAACGCTCTGTCTCCTGTTGCCTAGCTAGTTCTCTATCCTCTGCATCTCTGTTAGTTCTTTATCAATGATCCACCTGACTTCCTCCTGTGCTATAAAATTCACTATATCAATTTCAGGGCTCTTGCTTTGTCTTGCGCAATGAGAACCAAAAACAGAATTTGCCAGAAAAAGCTCAGCAGGTCTGGTGGCATCTGTGGGGAGAAATCAGAGTCAATGTTTCGGGTCAAATGACTCTTCGTCAGGACGTTTTGGGTTGGGTGACCGTTCCAAAGAACCTCGTGACAAAGGGTCACTCAACCTGAAACAGTAACTCTGATTTCTCTCCACAGATGCTGCCAGACCTGCTGAGCTTTTCCAGCAATTTCTGTTTTTGGTTCTGATTTGCAGCATCCACAGTACTTTCGGTTTTAACACTGCACAATGAGATACCAGTATGGAGTATTTTTAGGTATCTGCCCATACCCTGCCCCTGAATTTGTTTGCTCCCTATTTCTAAGTAAGGCTGTTGAATGCCTTCTGTGCATAGGAGGGCATCAAATATGGCTTTTAGGTGCCATGCCTATGACCTATCTCTCTCTTGCATTCTAGAATGGTATCTTCTCTCTTCCTGAAAGCAGTCAAGTGATCAGTTAAACCATCATGGGAGATGGAGGTACACATGAATTTTATTATACTACACTTCTATTGATCCACCTTCTGAACCATGAAAATAAGAAACAAAATTATTTAATAGATTGCAATGATTCTAAATTTAAAGAACAGTAGCTGAGCTCTGCGAGCAACTGCTTTGTTGTTGGGCATGCAAGGAACAATTTCATTCTTCCACTGAAAGCTGCACACAATTTTCATGGTAATTAATCATGCCCTATCTCTGTGCTGTTGGGGTCACATAGCAGTAGTCCCTGACGTTCAGAATGTCATTTCGTTTACAGTGGCAATCATACTATCTTGTGATCTGCAGTGGTAGTGAAAGTGAATGAAATGGATAATGTGAAGCAGGCAACTCAAGGTCAGGCAGTGTGCCTGATAAAAATAAAACTGATTTTCATTTTATGAAAAAAATGTGAAAAACATAAAAGATGCTTGAAAGGAAGCAAAACTATCACCGATGAATAAATTCTATAGACGTCAGTGCTAATATCCAGATGTCGAAGCTCATTGTCTGAAATCATTATTTTTTATTCCTGTGAGATTGAACATTTAAGTGACTGTAACGTACATAGGCAGTGAACATGCCTGTAGGGGCTATTCTCTGCTCAGTTATTGTTGCTACTTCTCCAGACAATCAACGTTTAAGAACCTGTCTGAACTTACGAATTTGCTACATACGTGGAGTTGGAATTGTTCATTTGATATTAAATGTAATTTGGCATTAATTCCAGGCCCACAATTAATTTCACTACTGCAAAACGTATCTCAGACGAGCACAATAGTTGGTCAGAGGCATGTCTACCACTGAATGATTATAATCCGAGGTCAGAGCTTGGCTTTTAATGGTGGAGGTCAGAGTTGCACCCAATACCAAAGAACGCTAATCATCTTCTCAGCTTCTAATACCTCTAGCCTTCAATCACTCCATTCCTCTTTCCTATACAATTGCCCAACTCTTAAGACATTTTTCCTTTGATGCTGATTTACTCATTGCACTTCTAAATCATTTTTCTTTCATTCCCAAAGTGTGGCCTGTTATAGATAATAAAGTGTGAAGCTGGATGAACACAGCAGGCCAAGCAGCATCGCAGGAGCACAAAAGCTGACGTTTTGGGCCTAGACCCTTCATCAGAGAGGGGGATGGGGTGAGGGTTCTGAAATAAATAAGGAGAGAGGGGGAGGCAGACCGAAGATGGATAGACAAGAAGGTAGGTGGAGAGGAGAGTTTAGGTGGGGAGGTGGGGAGTGGGTAGGCCAGTCCGGGGAGAACAGACAGGTCAAGGAGGCAGGATGAGGTTGGTAGGTGGGAAATGGAGATGTGGCTTGAGGTGGGCAGAGGGGATAGGTGAGAGGAAGAACAGGTTAGGGAGGCGGGGACGAGCTGGGCTGGTTTTGGGATGCAGTGGGGGGAGGGGAGATTTTGAAGCTTGTGAAATCCACATTGACACCATTGGGCTGCAGGGTTCCCAAGCAGAATATGACTTGCTGTTCCTGCAACCTTCGGGTGGCATCATTGTGGCACTGCAGGAGGCCCATGATGGACATGTCGTCTAAGGAATGGGAGGGGGAGTTAAAATTGTTTGCGACTGGGAGGTGCAGTTGTTTATTGCGAACCAAGCAGAGGTGTTCTGCAAAGCGGTCCCCAAGCCTCCGCTTGGTTTCCCCAATGTAGAGGAAGCCACATGGGTACAGTGGATACAGTATACTACATTGGCAGATGTGCAGGTGAACATCTGCTTAATATGGAAAGTCATCTTGGGGTCTGGGAAGGGGGTGAGGGAGGAGGTGTGGGGGCAAGTGTAGCACTTCCTGCGGTTGCAGGGGAAGGTGCCGGGTGCGGTGGGGTGGGAGGGAGTGTGGAGCGGACAAGGGAGTCGCGGAGAGAGTGGTCTCTCCGGAAAGCAGACAGGGGAGGGGATGGAAAAATGTCTTGGGTGGTGGGGTCAGATTGTAGATGGCGGAAGTGTCGGAGGATGATGCGTTGTATCTGGAGGTTGGTGCGATGGCATGTGAGGACGAGGGGGATCCTCTTAGGGCGGTTATTGCGGGGGCGGGGTGTTCAGGATGAGTTGCAGGAAATGCGGGAGACACGGTCAAAGGCGTTCTTGACCACTGCGGTGGGGGCCGGGGGGTGGGGGGATGTTGCGGTCCTTGAAGAATGCGGCCATCGGGGATGTGCGGGAGTGGAATGCCTCATCTTTGGAGCAGATGCGGCAGAGGCGAAGGAATTGGGAATAGGGGATGGAAATTTTGCAGGAGGGTGTGTGGGAGGAGGTGTATTCTAGGTAGCTGTGGGAGTTGGTGGGCTTGAAGTGGACATCAGTTTCTGGCTGGCTGCCTGAGATGGAGACAGCGAGGCCCAGGAAGGTGAGGGATGTGTTGGAGAATGCATCATCCTCCGACACTTCCGCCATCTGCAATCCGATCCCACCACCCAAGACATTTTTCCCTCCCCACCCTTGTCTGCCTTCCAGAGAGACCACTCTCTCCGTGACTCCCTTGTTCACTCCACACTCCCTCCAACCCCACCGCACCCGGCACCTTCCCTTGCAACCGCAGGAAGTGCTACACTTGCCCCCACACCTCCTCCATCACCCCCATCCCAGGCCCCAAGATGACTTTCCATATTAAGCAGATGTTCACCTGCACATCTGCCAATGTAGTATACTGTATCCACTGTATCCACTGTACCCATGTGGCTTCCTCTACATTGGGGAAACCAAGCGGAGGCTTGGGGACCGCTTTGCAGAACACCTCCGCTTGGTTCGCAATAAACAACTGCACCTCCCAGTCGCAAACCATTTTAACTCCCCCTCCTATTCCTTAGATGACATGTCCATCATGGGCCTCCTGCAGTGCCACAATGATGCCACCCGAAGGTTGCAGGAACAGCAAGTCATATTCTGCTTGGGAACCCTGCAGCCCAATGGTATCAATGTGGACTTCACATGCTTCAAAATCTCCCCTCCCCCCACTGCATCCCAAAACCAGCCCAGCTCGTCCCCTCCACCCACTGCATCCCAAAACCAGCCCAGCTCGTCCCCGCCTCCCTAACCAGTTCTTCCTCTCACCTATCTCCTCCACCCACTTCAAGCGGCATCTCCATTTCCCACCAACCAAGCTCATCCCACCTCCTTCACCTGTCCGTCCTCCCCGGACTGACCTATCCCCTCCCCACCTCCCCACCTAAACTGTCCTCTCCACCTATCTTCTCCTCTATCCATCTTCGGTCCGCCTACCCCTCTCTCTCTCTCTCTCTCCCTATTTACTCCAGAACCCTCTCCCCATCCCCCTCTCTGATGAAGGGTCTAGGCCCGAAACGTCAGCTTTTGTGCTCCTGAGATGCTGCTTGGCCTGCTGTGTTCATCCAGCGTCACACTTTGTTATCTTGGATTCTCCAGCATCTACAGTTCCCGTTATCTCTGTGTGACCAGTTATATCTGGTTTTGCCATTGTTGAAGGGGACTGAAATATTGCATTACAACATTTTAGCTTTTGCGTATTTGTTTCATCATATTTTTGCGTTGTCCCTGAGACATTTTACGACTTTCAAGGTGTTGTACAAGTGAATGTTGTTTTCAGATGACTTCACAGGTCACCGTCAGTCATCTCCCATTCCAAAACTAAACACAAGTTCCTTCTAGGCATGAGGGATGTGGAGTGATTTATTCCGAGGTAATGAGAATTGCAGATGCTGGAGAATCCCAGATAACAAAGTGTGGAGCTGGATGAACACAGCAGGCCAAGCAACATCTTAGGAGCACAAAAGCTGATGTTTTGGGCCTAGCTCCTTCATCAGAAAAGGCTCTCAGCCTGAAATGTCAGCCTTTGAGGTATTTATTCCCTTGGGTTTGATTTATCCCCTGGGGAGCAGTCCCCTCCGTGGCTTGGGCAGGTCACTCCAACAAACGTTTGGCGTCTGTTGATTCTTTAATTAGCTTGAGGCAAGTCAACTTAGTCACACCTCTGAGAACTGCTGGACAATCAAATATCTGACAGCTCCCTGTTCTCGGGGGCGCTGCAGGTAATCACTGCTGCATCCACTCCCTACATTGCAAAACCTTAGGTTTAATGTTAAGTGGAGTCGGCTCGAAGTGAGGGCAGGATGATGCTTCAATAGGGCCACAGTCCAGGCTGCATTGAGAGGAAGCAGTGAGGAGCATGGTCAATAAGGAAAAAGACAAAGGAGAAATTCGATGGGGGAGAGTGGGAAGGTGTGTAAGATCCAGTGGGCTTGTAAAGTAGGTACATCCCACTGCCACTAGACAATGGAGTGAAAGCTGCCAAGCAGGGCACCCACATGGACTTCTCCTTCTGAATGAATGAATGATTTTATTGTCACATAAATTTAGAAAAATACGGTGAAAAGTGTTTTGTTGCCTTACTGTGTACAACCGAGGTTATAGCAGGATGAACCTCCTAAGAGGCCACCAATCAGGCATTAGGGTCCTTAACAGGCCCAAGGATGGCTAGGTTCCCAATACATCACCTGAGATTAGTGAAATTGCAGCAGGGGGATGTTTATAGGTATAAGTAACATGGCGCTCAATTTTAGGGGCCACCCTCCCTGTTACTATCCCACGCTGTGGTGGGTGCAACTGTCAAATTTAGCCCCTTTGTGTATCCTATTACTGTTAACAGTTCAAAGTAAATAAAATAAATTCTGAGGAAGGGTCACTGAACCTGAAATGTTGACTCTGACTTCTTTCCACAGATGCTCATAGACCTGTTGAGCTTTGCCAGCAATTTCTGTTTCTGTTTCTGATTTCCAGCATCCACAGTTTTTGTTTCAGTTTTTATTAAGCTAATCTAAATGTTTCCCAACCAGAAACCATGAATGAATCAGGAGATCCACTCCCTATTGAAGCCATCCAGGTCTGATGTGTACAAGCCAGGCAACCCTGACCTATACAGGAAATCCAGGTACAACCTTCACAAGGCCATCAAAGATGCCAAAAGGCAATACCAAACTAAGCTTGAGACCCAGACTATTCACAGGGACATCGCCATGTGTGGCAAGGCTTACATGACATAACAGGCTAGAAAATGAACTGGAACAGAATCGTGGGCAAACGTACATCCCTATCCAATGAGTTTAATGCAATCTACGCTTGCTTTGAATAGAAGGTTAGTGAAACACGTCTCCTATCCCCAACAGCCTTGTTTGTCCCTGTACCCATGTTCACTGCCACAGGCATTAAATCAGCCTTCTTGAGAGTGAATCCACGGAAAGCAACTAGCACAGATGGAGTCCCCAGCCATGCTCTCGGATTCTGTGTGGTCAGCTGGTGGGGAGTCACAGAGATCTTTAATCTGTCCTTACTATGATCTGAAGTCACAGACTGATTTAAGAAGACCTCCATCATCCCAGTGTCAAAGAAAAATTATGCAGCACATCTCAATCACTACTACCCAGTTGTTCTGACCTCCATAATTATGAAGTGCTTTGGGACGTCAGTCATGATTCACATCAGCTCCAGCCTATCAAATTGCCTTGATCCTTTGCACTTCACCTACCATTGCAATGGGTCCACAGCAGGTGCCACCTCCCTGGTACCACACTCATCCCTGCAACATTTGGATAACAGGGATAACTACATCAGGCTCCGACATATTGACTACAGTTCAGCTTTCAACACCATAATTCCGACAACTAATCTCTAAACTTTGAGATCTTGTTCTCGGCTCCGCCCTCTGTAACTGGATCCTCCACTTTTTGAGCCATAGACCGCAATCAGTAAAAATAGGCAACAAACATCTCCTGCACCATAATCCTCAATACTGATGCCCCACAAGATGCCTATTCAGCCCCCTACTGTATTCCTTGTATACTCATGACTGTATGGACAAATTTCACCCAAACTCCATTTACAAGTTTGCTGATGACACCACCATCGTATGTCAGATCTCATACAATGACAAGACAGAATACAGGAAAGAGATTGAATGTTTAGTGGCATGGTGTAAAGAGAGCAATCTCTTGATCAATGTCAGCAACATGAAAGGGCTGGTAGTTGACTTCAGGAAGTGGAGTGGAGGGCATGCCCCTGTGTACATCAGTGGTGCTGAGGTGGAGATGGTAGAGAGCACCAAGTTCCTGAGAGTGATGATCACTAACAATCTGTCCTGGTCCACCCAAATGATGTGACATTCAAAAAAGAACAACAACGTCTCCACTTCCTCAGGAAGCTGAGGAAATTTGGCACGTTCACAAGGACTCTTACCAATTTTTATAGGAGCACCATAGAAAGAATTGAATGTGGATACATCATAGTGTGGTATTGCACCTACTATTCCCATGCCCGCAAGAAACTTCAGAAAGTCATTAGCATAGTCCAGTCTATCAAACAAACCAGCCTTCCATTTATTGACTCCATGTTTACTTCCTGCTGCCTCAGGAAAGCAGCCAACATAATCAAAGTCCCTTTCCACTCAGTTATGCCCTCTTCCATCTTCTTCCATTGGGCAGAAAATATAAATGTTTGAGTACAGGTACAAACAGATTCGAAAACAATTTCTTCCCCACTGTTACGTGACTTTTGAATGGACCTCTCAAATGTTAATGTTGATCTCTCTAGCTGCACCTTTTTTATGGTTGTCCACTGTATTCTTCTCTCTGTTCTACCACCCTGATTCACTCTATTTGATATAATCTGCCTGTATGGCATGCAAAACAGCATTTTTATGTATCTCAGTACATGTGACAACAATATATCAATCAATCAGCACTTGTGTCATTCCAATACATCTCTTCTGCTGCCTCTCTAAAGCCTTGATCTCCTTTCTGAAGTATGGTGCACAGATTGGACACAATATTCAAGCTGAGGCCAAAACTAGTGATTTTCAAAGGAGTAGCAAAACCTCCTTGCTTTGCTCTGAAGCACAAGCACCTTCCTCTCATACTATATAAATTGGTGCTCCTTTTCAAAGTTTTATTTCTTGAGTCCAGATCCTGATGAATACAAGACGGAATGCTTTGATTTTGAGTCTTTTTTAAACTATGTTTAAGACATGTACTAATCAGCTGTAATAACTGCAATGTTTTAAAATATCAGAGTGAATTATCCAATTTCATGTGAGCTCCAATGTTTGAGTATCAATAAATTGGGAATGGATAGCGGACAATGCATTACTGTCTCTTTGTTGTGAGGGATTGAGTGAAGTCTGCTCGACTAAAAGGTGAATTTATGGGTTGAATTAAATTTCATTCTAGAGGTGAGGTTGGTGTTGGTGTTGGAAAAGTGAGATGTCAAAGGTGGGTGGACTGAGGGTGAGATTTAATATGGCCTCGGGCTGCTAACTTTCTAAAGGCCTGCGGAAACCCTTCCTGTTCTCATGCCCGCCAGCAATCCCAGGTCAGAGGCAGTAACAGCAACAGCCACCCCTCCTGTTGGCATGGCCAAGTCATGAAGAACTGCTGGCCTCTGTTTGGGCTACCATCCTCAGATGGTGGGACATCCGCCTTGATCCTGGGACCGTTCTGCCGTTGCCCAGTCAAGTGTCTGAACAGCACTTGGTTAGGCAGGTCTTCCTGAAAAGGTGCAACGTAGGCCTTTCAGTAGTTGTTTGCATAAAGTAGCACCCTATAATCCTGCACTTGTGTTCATTACTGCTTTAAATGATAATTTCAACATAAATGCCAGTGGATTAACCTTGATGTCAATAATAGCATTTTCTTTTATTCTGTGAGTCTGTTTCAACAAAATACTGTCAATATTATGGCTCAGATCAAGTTTCCACGCAGGTAATCTGACTCTCTGTAAATCAATGTTGACAGATTGTGGAGGCATGTTATTTTCTGTCATTCCATCTGACCATTTAACTGTGGATCTGACAAGTAACATAGGCTTTGATGAGACTGAAGTCTCATAAAATAAAAACATCAGAACCGAAGTGCAGTAATAGGAGCTGGAGTAGGGCATTTGGCCTTCAAAGCTTACTCTGCTTCAGTAAGATCATAACTGATTTTGTATCTCAATTGCACCTTCCTGCACTATTCACATAATTACTGACTTGATGGTAATCCAAAAATTTATCAACCCCTGTCTTGAATGTGCTCAGCAGCTGAATTTCATAGTTTTCTAAGGTAGAGAATTCCAAAGATTCTCCACAATTCGAGCGCAGAGAATTCTCTTTATCTTAATCCTAAATAATTAAATGCTAGTTCTGAAATTTAAACCCTTACTCTAGACTCTCCAGCCAGATGAAGCAATCTCCAAACGTCTACCCTGACACAGCTCCTATTGATATTGATATATCTCAATGCAGAATATTAATGCATAACAAGACAATAAGAAATCGGTTCATTTTAATGAGGGCTTTTTAGGACTTGCTTGTGTTTTAGATTGTAGAAATGGTTTAATCCTAATAGCATGTTACTGAGAATGCATTTATACTTTTACGTCATGTTGTGTATTTTCAAAGCATTAAAATATTCATTTAAAATTTTTAATAAATTAGTTAGTTTACCAGTTCTGTCACCAATAGTAAGATAATAAAATGTGAGGCTGGATGAACACAGCAGGCCAAGCAGCATCTCAGGAGCACAAAAGCTGACGTTTCGGGCCTGGACCCTTCATCAGAGAGGGGGATGGGGGGAGGGAACTGGAATAAATAGGGAGAGAGGGGGAGGCGGACCGAAGATGGAGAGTAAAGAAGATAGGTGGAGAGGGTGTAGGTGGGGAGGTAGGGAGGGGATAGGTCAGTCCAGGGAAGACGGACAGGTCAAGGAGGTGGGATGAGGTTAGTAGGTAGCTGGGGGTGCGGCTTGGGGTGGGAGGAAGGGATGGGTGAGAGGAAGAACCGGTTAGGGAGGCAGAGACAGGTTGGACTGGTTTTGGGATGCAGTGGGTGGGGGGGAAGAGCTGGGCTGGTTGTGTGGTGCAGTGGGGGGAGGGGATGAACTGGGCTGGTTTAGGGATGCAGTGGGGGAAGGGGAGATTTTGAAACTGGTGAAGTCCACATTGATACCATATGGCTGCAGGGTTCCCAGGCGGAATATGAGTTGCTGTTCCTGCAACCTTCGGGTGGCATCATTGTGGCAGTGCAGGAGGCCCATGATGGACATGTCATCAAGAGAATGGGAGGGGGAGTGGAAATGGTTTGCGACTGGGAGGTGCAGTTGTTTGTTGCGAACTGAGCGGAGGTGTTCTGCAAAGCGGTCCCCAAGCCTCCGCTTGGTAATTCAACAAACCTGCCTGCCCTGGTCATCCTTCCCAAAATCCACAAACCTGCCTGCCCTGGTCGACCCATCGTCTCAGCCTGCTCCTGCCCCACCGAACTCATCTCCACCTATCTGGACTCCGTTTTCTCCCCTTTGGTCCAGGAACTCCCCACCTATGTCCGTGACACCACCCACGCCCTCCACCTCCTCCAGGACTTCCAATTCCCTGGCCCCCAACACCTCATATTCACCATGGACGTCCAGTCCCTGTACACCTGCATTCCGCATGGAGATGGCCTCAAGGCCCTCCGCTTCTTCCTGTCCCGCAGGCCCGACCAGGCCCCCTCCACCGACACTCTCATCCGCCTAGCGGAACTCGTCCTCACACTCAACAACTTCTCTTTTGACTCCTCCCACTTCCTACAGACTAAGGGGGTGGCCATGGGCACCCGCATGGGCCCCAGCTATGCCTGCCTCTTTGTAGGTTACGTGGAACAGTCCATCTTCCGCACCTACACAGGCCCCAAACCCCACCTCTTCCTCCGGTACATTGATGACTGTATCGGCGCCGCCTCTTGCTCCCCAGAGGAGCTCGAACAGTTCATCCACTTCATCAACACCTTCCACCCCAACCTTCAGTTCACCTGGGCCATCTCCAGCACATCCCTCACCTTCCTGGACCTCTCAGTCTCCATCTCAGGCAACCAGCTTGTAACTGATGTCCATTTCAAGCCCACCGACTCCCACAGCTACCTAGAATACACCTCCTCCCACCCACCCTCCTGCAAAAATTCCATCCCCTATTCCCAATTCCTCCGCCTCCGCCGCATCTGCTCCCACGATAAGACATTCCACTCCCGCACATCCCAGATGTCCAAGTTCTTTAAGGACCGCAACTTCCCCCCCACGGTGATTGAGAACGCCCTTGACCGCGTCTCCCGCATTTCCCGCGACACATCCCTCACACCCCGCCCCCGCCACAACCGCCCCAAGAGGATCCCCCTCGTTCTCACACACCACCCTACCAACCTCCGGATACAACGCATTATCCTCCGACACTTCCGCCATTTACAATCCGACCCCACCACCCAAGACATTTTTCCATCCCCACCCCTGTCTGCTTTCCGGAGAGACCACTCTCTCCGTGACTCCCTTGTTCGCTCCACACTGCCCTCCAACCCCACCACACCCGGCACCTTCCCCTGCAACCGCAGGAAATGCTACACTTGTCCCCACACCTCCTCCCTCACCCCCATCCCAGGCCCCAAGATGACATTCCACATTAAGCAGAGGTTCACCTGCACATCTGCCAATGTGATATACTGCATCCACTGTACCCGGTGCGGCTTTCTCTACATTGGGGAAACCAAGCGGAGGCTTGGGGACCGCTTTGCAGAACACCTCCGCTCAGTTCGCAACAAACAACTGCACCTCCCAGTCGCAAACCATTTCCACTCCCCCTCCCATTCTCTTGATGACATGTCCATCATGGGCCTCCTGCACTGCCACAATGATGCCACCCGAAGGTTGCAGGAACAGCAACTCATATTCCGCCTGGGAACCCTGCAGCCATATGGTATCAATGTGGACTTCACCAGTTTCAAAATCTCCCCTTCCCCCACTGCATCCCTAAACCAGCCCAGTTCATCCCCTCCCCCCACTGCACCACACAACCAGCCCAGCTCTTCCCCCCCACCCACTGCATCCCAAAACCAGTCCAACCTGTCTCTGCCTCCCTAACCGGTTCTTCCTCTCACCCATCCCTTCCTCCCACCCCAAGCCGCACCCCCAGCTACCTACTAACCTCATCCCACCTCCTTGACCTGTCCGTCTTCCCTGGACTGACCTATCCCCTCCCTACCTCCCCACCTACACCCTCTCCACCTATCTTCTTTACTCTCCATCTTCGGTCCGCCTCCCCCTCTCTCCCTATTTATTCCAGTTCCCTCCCCCCATCCCCCTCTCTGATGAAGGGTCCAGGCCCGAAACGTCAGCTTTTGTGCTCCTGAGATGCTGCTTGGCCTGCTGTGTTCATCCAGCCTCACATTTTATTATCTTGGAATCTCCAGCATCTGCAGTTCCCATTATCTCTGTCACCAATAGTCATTGTTACTTTATTACAAAATAGCAATGTATCTGTTTTTAACTTTCAGTAGCAGGGGATTTTACAATTCAGTTCAATTATAAACCAACCATTATTTTGTATAATCCAGAATAAGTTTTTTAAAAATTGTTCTGTGTCCTATTTGAATTAGTTCTTTTTTAATTTAATTTAGTTCCACTTTCCTGTTTATTGCACCAGTGTGATAATGTAAGATGTTATTTTATTGATCGTACTGTTTTATACTTATTATTAATTGCACATCAAATTCAACATCAATTCCACTAAACTAGATTTCCCACACAAACAATATACAGCCATGGAACAAAGGTTCTTCACTAAATGTTGAGGTGGGGAGAGCTAACCTCATTTTCTACATATTGGCATGCTTTGTAGTTTTGAGAAATGGGAGTGGATAGTGTGTTTTCCTTGCAGTTTATATTCAGGGCTTCCAACAAAGCAGAGTCAATGAAATTTGATTCATAGCATTTGTCAGTGCTCATTCTTGTTCTCATTTATGTGAGGCACATCGGGGAGTGAAGAAGTTTTTATTTCTGCTGACAGCTAAGATGTAATGCAGAGTTCCCCTATTACTGCCATATGAATGCTTTAGATTGTCCCGGTTGACTTTGGCATTTGGGTTGATATGATGCAGATGGGGAGTTTGAGAAAGGGAAACAGGACACTGCACTAAATATGCATAATAATCACTGTCCGGTTTAGTACATAATTACTGCCAACATGGACGGCCTACCCTGTTTTAATGACCTGTGGTAATGTTTGTCATTGAAACTCATGATGGAGAGCTCAGTTACAACTTCTTGCTCGGAATTCCAGCTGCTTGTGTTTAGCTGCATTGGAACTTGACCTTCATCTTTCCAGAACACAATAGGAAGTTTCAGAAATAAATCCAAGTTAAATCACTAAAGCCTTAAAGGCTGCAACACAGCAACAACTTTGGTGTTTTTTTTTGCTAAAGGAAGCAGGGATTTTGTTTGAGTTTTCAGTATGGGGAGGTGGTTGCGGGGCATGGGTTAGGTTTTTAATATGCAGAAATTCAGAGTTCTATGTTCCAGAATCGCCGAACCAAACCACTATGAAATTCACAGACGTAGCAGGCTGAACCTTATAGCCCAGGTTGAATTGCGTCGGGTTTATCAGAAGGATTTCCACCTTGAAACCTCACACAATTTCTTACCGTATGTTACCAAACTGCTTTCATTAATTACCTATTCTACCCTCTGACATGTCACGTCTGATTGCAGCCCCACCTTACCACATGCCATTTCCACGGTAACCTGCTTCTCAGTGGGTATCCGAGAATTCACCAGTAACTCTTGTGTATGAGCCATCATTAAAAGGCCACTGTGCACCCATAAAAGTCTTGAGCTGACCTGTACTGGTCCTGACATTTATCCCAGACATTGCAAACAGGAAGTAGTTGATGTCTCCAGTGCAGGCAGTGTCGTGGGGCCTCGATTGGATGGGATGGTGCAAAAGCAGGACTAACTCCAGTTCTAGGACTGCAACAACCTAAGCATGTGCTAGCCTGAGGTTGTCACCCAGGTAATAGCTGTCTTATTTGTTTGAGGGAGTACCCAGAAGAAAGTCATTGACCCTCTGTACGCCACCAGCACAGGTGTTCCATGCCTCACAGTCTATCTCAGCTGCTGCATCCACCAAGGCTCATGCTCTACTACTGTCATCTGTTGTCACCCACTCTCACATTACTAAACCTACACGCCCTCTGCGTTGCCTGCACTCTCTCACTCGGAACACCTCTCCACCTGCACAAAACATAACTGCTGTGCTTTCTTTCTGAAGTTCTGCATCTCTCTTATATCAGGAGGAAAACAGCTTCCATTAGGACAGAAAGAGCCCAGATGGATAACTAGCTTCCTGACATTCAACTCCTCACCCCTTATGTGGAGAGCATCATGACTCTGTCTTCCCTGATTGGCTGACTGACAATTCCACCCCTGGACTGGTATTGGAGGCTGCCCTTACATTACTGTGCTGGGACTCTCTGAGTAAAGGCTATCCCTACTAAACAGTAGACTGCCTTCAACCATGACAAGCTTCCTTGCTTTGCATCTGTTCGAAAAGCAATTCAAGATAGAAATAATATGGAGCCTCATTTCTATGGCTGACAGGGCAAAGTGTAAAAAGGCAACTAAAAGCAGTACAAGACAGAGATGCTGTGAGCATCCAGGTGGACTCAGTACGAGTGAGCACTATGACAGTCAGTGAAGAGCGCTAAGATGCAGTGTCTCTGAACACATAGGGTCCTTGCTACTGCATGACAATGATAGCTGCTTGTGCAACCTGAGGTGCATCTTTAATACGTAGAAGCTTTCAGCAAGTAGAATGGAGATGTGCCATTAGCATTCTTAGAGGCTTCACATATCGAATGCTAATATCCACGGCCATGAGATGAATAGGACCAGTATTCATGGAGCCCGGAGATGTTGGTTTCCAATGTGCAACATCGAGGTGCTTCACAGGAAACTGCAAGTCAAACTCACCTGCACTGGTTTCGCTTTGCGTTTTCTTGATGACGATGTCCAGCTTGTTTGGATAGCTTGGGAAAATAGCTGAATATTAATGAGTTGAGCTGAGTTGAGCTGCTGGCAAGGCACTTAACAAGCAATGATTCCTTTTAATTAGCACTTCACTACTGCCTAGTCATAAACCAAACTTGCTGTTTGTCAAAAGCATAAAAGATGGAGCAAGATGCAAGATGCTTTAACGTCAACATGGGTATGACTATACTGTTGTCCAATTCTACCACAAATCCTGCAATAGTTCACATTATTCCGACCCCTATAAGAACTACCTAGTGTCTCTGTTTGGTGATAATGGAGTGTACACATTTTCCTTCTAATGACACATTATGCTTGATTTGTATTCCGCCATGACTCGGGAATGGCTTTTATGTCCTTTGAGACACTTAAATGTACTTGCATAAAGATAGTTCCATTAGTAGTGTATTTGATTTTCATCTCTGATCTTTGCTAAAGCTCAAGTTGTGCAGAAATATAGAGGAAAGCAGCACCAAGTTGAACATAATACAGTCAGCTCTAGAAATGCTAGGGACAAATTGTGAGTGCCACAAAAATTAAGTATTTTTCTTTGTCTGGCTTTATTTTAATGGCTATTCCTTTAATAGGAGATAGCTGAGTAGACATTGAACACTGGGGTTGGGTATGTTTAAAATCGTGAAGGGCTTAAATAAATATAGAGAAGCTTTATCAAATGGCAGAGGCTCAATACTAAGAAACCCACAAATCTAAGTAGATAGGCAAAAGCACAAGCAGTGATATGAAGAATGTTTTTTAAATGGAACAAACAGTTAGGAGTTAAAGTTCACTCCTTGACAGAATATTGAATACAGCAGCAGAAGCCTTTAAAAGGGATTAGGATCAATATTTGAAGGAGAAAATATGTGACAGGGAGATGAACAAACAATGAGGAATAAATGATCTGCTCATCAAAAGAGTTAGCACAGACTTCATGGGGCTGAATAGCCTCCTTCAGCATTATATGTTTGATGACTCAATGACAATATTAAGGGAATTTTCAATACTCAGCTTATATGATAAATAATTTCATGTTTCGTTCAGCTTGTCTTCATTGTTGTTGCTTCGGGTGCAACCAAGTATTTAATTTGAACTGAAAGCTGTCTCAGTGGCTCGATTTGTGAACAACTGACAGCTCTTTTTGAATTCAACTATTCATTCAAAATCACAGCAACTGACATGGTAAGAAATACCTAGAAAATAATACAGATTCCACCTAAAATAAGTATTTGGGAGCACTAAATTTATACTGTACTGTAAATCAGCAATTAGTTCATTATTTGCTGTTCAACTTCTGTTACACAAATACACCTACTGATAATAAGATCTAATGTGGTGACGCTCTTTCAGTCATTGAAGACTGAAGTGGAATCCTATAGAGACATGGCATAATTCCAATAATTGAAAGCAGTTAAGCAATTTCTATCTTGGACGCGTTTCCTATCCTAAAATTACCTAGATATCTATGAAAGCAAAAGGATATCTGAGAACCTGGTGTTACAAACACAAATAAAGAAGAACTTGAACTCTAACCTCCTTCATGTACTGTCTGTATTCAGTGTTTTTTTTAAAGGAATAGGTGAGAGTTTCTGAAACAGTGTTTCTGGTTAATTTGAATCATCAGCAGCAACCATTTTAGATTTGAACAAAGATCATTGTTTATTCACATATTCACCTCTAAAACCAAACTCTCACCATTTTCATACACAGCAGTCATTTACAAGCTGCAAAAATAGCACTAGCTTATAAGCCACATGATTGACTCATCTGGTGCATACTGGGAAGAAGAGGTGCATTTCCACCTATGAAGTGTATCTGAGTGAATTCAATATATTTGTTTCAAGCTTCCCTTGAAATGTGGATTTTCAGCAGATCACCAAGTTAAGTGTTTGTAGTCTTATTACTAGATGGTTGGTTTTGTGTACTGATGAACTTCAAAAGCTTAATATTCTGAGGACATGGGTTCAAATTCCACCTTGGCAGATGGTGAAATTTTAAATCAATAAAAATCTGGAATACAAACCGAACATGATGGTGACTATATAACCACATTGATTGTTGATTTAAAGAAGGCCTACATGTGAATCCAGACAAACAGCAATGTGGCTGTTCTTTAGATTAGATTCCCTACAGTGTGGAAACAGGCTCTTCGGCCCAACAAGCCCACTCCGCCCCTTGGAGCATCCCACCCAGACCCATCCCCCTATAACCCACACACCCCTGAACACTATGGGCAATTTAGCATGGCCAATCCACCTAGCCTGCACATCTTTGGACTGTGGGAGGAAACCGGAGCACCTGGAGGAAACCCACGCAGACACGGGGAGAATGCGCAAACTCCATACAGACAGTCACCCGAGGCGGGGATGGAACCCGGGTCCCTGGTGCTGTGAGGCTGCAGTGCTAACCACTGAGCCACCGTGCCGCCCCTCTCTCTTAAATTTCAAGCTTGAAAATGGTAAATCGAGGTGTTCATTGATTTTAAGCTTTGGCTAAGTCCACAACTGGTTTTGACTTGGTGTGTCCATTCAGAGGAGGAACACTCCACCCTAGATCTTTTAATTAGGAACTTTCTGAAGACTTACAATATTTATGAGTCCATGCAAGAAATTCAAAATTCCTCTGAATCTTAGCGGCGATCTTAGCAGCCTTTTAAGGTCCATTTTATAAAAAAAATGCAGTTCTGGGCAATACTATACTAAATACAAATGTATGTCATGTCATTACTGGGCATGGAACCAATGTATGAAATACATGTGGGGTTCTGGAACAGTCGTATGGGGGATGTTTGCCTTTGGTAGGATTCTAAGTAGATGGGGCCTGTGGTTTGGTAGAATAGTGTGGAATAATGTGGATGATGGGATTTGATTTCTTGGGGATGTCATATTGGGAGTCTGAAACTAGTGGATGCAGCCTGTGAGGATTGGCATACTGAGATGTGACAGCTTTATCAAAAGTGTCGCTGAAGATAAATTTACACATATGGTAGCCTGTTAATGGCTTGATAAACACATTAACATTTTACTTCAAGGCCACATCTTATCTCAAAAGCCTAGGCTTAGCTTAAATATTTTCCCAATTATTGAAAGCACTTACCATTGCGCCTTGGAATCTAAGGAAATGTATATTCCAAGTAGCAATAGATTTTTTTCAAGAGCTTCCGAGCTCAAGCTTTATCTCTTGATTCTTAGGCATAATTTTGATATGTCATTTTGATAGGATATTGTTTCAAAACTTCCCAGAGGTTTTTTTTTGTAAATGGCAAATTCAAGCAATCATTCACTTTTAACCTTTTGTCCACCCTTTTTAACCTCAGGAGAATGCATGACAGAGACAACTAGAGACACAGGGCATGGGATTAAACAGAAAGAAAGAGTAAAATGTTTTTCTCCTCAGTGATTGAGACACAGACAGAAAGAAAACAGTGGCAGCTCTGGTAACAGCATCAAATTAATCATGCTTTGGTTAAAAAAAGTTTACGTTTGGTCTGAGAGATCTTTCTAATTTTTTTTTCTTAAAGTTCAAAAAAAGTGAACTTTGAAACCATTTCAGTTCAACCAAACGAATTAGTTATCTTATCCATGTTTGATTTTGAATAGCTCAATATTTCATTTTTTTTAGTCTACAATATAAATGATATCAATTACAAAATAAGCACAGACATCAACTACAGTGCTAATTTATATTCACTCTCAAGTATCTTCATTCTCAGGAATCCAGAATATGTCCAATTGGGAAGATCCCGTTGAGATCCTACAGTGTGTTAAAGTTGCCAGTCTGCTGCTTTACCTCTCAAAGGTGCCAAAAACTAAGCTTATTCAATTGTATCAATCCGAACTCTCTCCAAATCGCTTGGATCGTAACCTCCTTTCTCCAGTACTCCAAGGCATTGAGATCCCCCTTGATGCTGTTGGACTCTAGTTCCTCACTTACTGAGGCTGACCACCTGTATTTCACATATTCTCCATATTGCAAACCCTTGAAATTCTGTTTTTAGCATTTTTAACCTCTGGGCTCATCACCTCCCAGTAGGATCCTGTTTTCTGAGACCCCATTTCCAGCAGCACAACTTTCAGACTCCCGGAACATCTCCCAAATGATCCAATATGCAGCCATTCCCATCAAAACCATACATCACCATTCCCAGTGTCTGATAAAAGCTTACAATTCATTTGAAACCAGCTGTATATCATTTGCAAGGAACATAAATTTTCCACATAGCAAAAGAATTGTCATGATATATTCTAGCATCTTGTAGTACTTGCCTCTATTAAGTCAGATAGTCCATGGAGCTGCTATATTCACCATACTTTACTCAGTGCTTCCTCTTAATCAAAGTATAATTCTTCTACTTTCTCGTACTATCTTTCTTCTGAGTATACCTATCATTGAAGAATGAATTGCGATTGATGGATTGGCTGTTAAGACCTGCCTCGAAATTATTCCTCAACCATCAATAAATTATATAGTCATTATACTGTTTGAGGCACCTTGCGGTTCGCAAATTGGTTTCCATTTTCCACAGCAGTAGGTACACTTCAAAAGTACTTAATTGGCTGTGAAACACATTGAGAAGTTCCGAGGTTTGAAAGTTACTTCATCAAAGCAAGAGATGGGATGGGTTTCAATCTATCATATTCCTGGGAGAATATAGCCTGAACACCACTAAAGTCAAGGTTGTTTTGGTAACAGATTGTTAAGAAATGTATTTCATGTCCATAATAGAAGTTGGAGTTGGCAAATGTTTAGAATTCTGCTAAGAATTGAGATTGAATTGTACATTCAATTTAACGTAAGATCTTAATGATTTTAACATTTTATTTTTTGTATTGTTCTGAATGTTGGATATTTCCCTCATTTTTGCTGCTTAAACTATATTTTGCATGGCATTTATAAATATTTCTCATCATGACAATGTTTCATCATGAATAACCACAACCATCATTGACAATTTATCATTGATATTAAGCGACTCAGTAGACATTGGGAAAGGGAAAGAAAATTACAGTAAAATAAAAAGAAACTTACATCTATGTAGCTGCTTTCATAACCTCAACACCTTTTCAAGGTGTTTTAAAAACAATGAAGTACTTTTGAAGAGTAGTTACTGTGGCAGCCAATTTGTTTTGAGATGTTGCCTGAGGGATAATTATGGCCAGAATACCAAGAAGAGCCCCTTTCAAATGATACCCATGACAGGGTGGTTCAGTGGTTAGCACTGCTGCCTCACAGTACCAGGGACCTGGGTTCGAACCCAGCCTTGGGCAACTGTCTGTGTCGAGTTTGTACATTCTCCCTGTATCTGCATGAGTTTCCTCCAGGTGCTGTGGTTTCCTCCCACAGTTCAAAGATGTGCAGGGTAGGTGGATTGGCCATGTTAAATTGCCCATAGCACCCAGGGGATTTAGGTTAGGTGGGTTAGACATGGTAAATTAGGGGAATGGGCCTGTGTAAGATGCCCTTGACAGGGGCAGTGTGGACCTGTTGGGCTGAACAGCCTGTTTCCACACTGTAGGGATTTGTTGTTAAACTGTTTTATCCAATAATGTGGCATTCCCTCAGCAATGCACTGTCAGCCAGGATTATGTGCTCAGAGTCCCTGGAGTGTGATTTTAGCCCACAGTCAACTGACTCAGAGACAGAAGTGCTACCGACTGAGCCACAGCTGACACCTGCAGTACCATATTAGCTTTTTGTATTTTTTCTGCAACATCTGTGAGTTTTTCTTTTTAAATATTGCTGTAGCATTGAATGTTACAAAAGTATAATTTCAAAAGTATACAAAGCCAGAGTAATTATCCAAATTTACAGCATTCTAAATCAAGTAGAAAACTCCTGCTTTCAGAGAATTCATTTTCAATATCCTACTCATGTCCAACACTACATTACATCGCTGAATCTCAAAATCAAGATTCAGAGGCATGGTGGCTCAATGGTTAGCACTGCTGTCTCACAGATCCAGGGACCTGGGTTTGACTCCACCCTTGGGTGACTTTTTGGGTGGGATTTACATGTTCTTCCCAGGTGCTCCAATTTCCTCCCTCAGTCCAAAGATGTGCAATTTAGGTGGATTGGCCGTGCTAAATTACTCATAGTGTCCAGGAATTGGTAAACTACATGGATTAGCCATGGGAAATGCAGGCTTACAGCGATGGTGTCGGCGAGGTACTCTTCAGAGGGTTGTTGCGGACTCAGTGGGCTGAATAGTATGCTTTTGCACTGTAGGGATCCTGTGATGTAAGATTCTCAATGAGTACAAGCTCTTGAGCAAAAATCATTTACTTGACATGTTTCCACTGCAATAATTCAGAAATCTGGATCATTCCTTGATACAACTGTTGCCATCTCTTACAGCAGCTCTTACATCACTCTAATCTACTTTGATGCATATGGTTCTAGTAAATGCTATAGATGTGCAGGTCTATGATGAGGTGAAATGGCCCATGAAGTTACTGCATCTAAAATTTTATCTGATCCCATCTTGTGTTGCAAAGAAGAATTGTTTTGGTCTTGTCATGGTTTTGAGGTGAAGTACAGGTTTGAGCTCAACTATTCAGTAATGTTAAAGCATTAGGTGAAGTCACATATTAAATTTCCCATAAAATAAGGGAAGGGGCTGTGCAAATAAAACTACTGGCAGAATTTTCCCAGACCCTGAACCATGTGGACATTGCCAAGTTTGTCGGGAAAATAGGGTGAGAATGGAATGTGATTCTTGACACAAGAGGAAACAATCTGATTGCAGCAACTATGTTTTGAACAGTGAGATGAAAGTCTTGCTCGTGACCATCAAGATGCCTAATTACCACAATGCGCACACATTGACATGTCATTACCTAATCACTGTCCCATTCTGCCCCTCACTAGATAGAAACTAGACAGTGTCAATTCCTCACATTAAATTATAGGTGGGCACCTAGTCAGCACCACTTAGGGAGTCCCTGTACATGGACATTAGCATAGGACACATTCCAGCCTCGTTGCACTCTGCATCTACATCTCAATTATAATGTGGTGTTGCACTTCAATGCTTCACTTTGGAATACATTGGCAACTATCATCGTAAGTTGCTCCAAGGCACTTTGTGCCCAAGGATAAACAGCCATCTCATGGATTGTTAGGAAGCTAGTTAAGATTGTCAGCAGTCACCAGTCAAGTGGTGGATATGTTGTATACGGCACCATGCTTTGTCAATCTCACAGCTGCACCATGTGTCTGCCATATACATGGAAAGCACACTATGTGCTTCAAGCAAACAGCCATATCTCAAAGTCTAAGGGAAGTTGTCCTCGGTAAAGTCAATGGAGACACCTTCAGCTAGGGGTGCCGGGTCAATAAATCAAGGATAGAGCCTGCTGTCAGAGCTTGGGAGGAAGAGGCCTAACACAGGGGTGTGGTCATCAACAATTAGCACCACCCTGACTTCGATGTGGGGTCCAGTCACTAAAATGTCTGGCATGACTACACGGTTATGCTGGGGCTCAGGGGATAAAGGATGGAGAGAAACAATTTAAGAAATGTGTTGGATAGCAACATGGAGGAAGATCAAACCCAAATGGGGTTGACAGAAGGGATTACTGAAAGGGGAATATGAAGATTTGATGGTGTTATCTGCCCAAAGAAGTTGCCTTTGTGACACATACTAGAAAGTCCAATTGTTGGGTCTAAGAAAGGGCTCATTGTGAGGAGTGGTTGAGGGCTCTGGGACTGTGCTTGATGAAGTTTAGAAGGACAAGGGGGAATTTGATTGAAATTTACAGAATATAGAGGTGCTTGGATAGAGTGGATTTGGAGAAGATATTTCCACTAGTTGGAGAGACTGGAGCCGGAGGACACAGCCTCAGAGTGAAAAGATGACTATTTAAAACTGAGATGAGGAAGAATTTCTTCAGCTAAGGACTGGTGAATTTCAGTAAATTATTGCCGCAGAGGCAGTGGAGGCCAAGTCATTGGGTGTATTGAAGGTAGAGATGGATAGGTTCTTGATTTGTTAGTTACAGGGAAATGGTAGGAGAATGGAGTTGAGAAACAGCAGTTATGATCAAATGGTAGAGCAGACTGGGTGGACCGAAGGCCAATTCTGCTCCAATATCAATGGTCTTAGCTTTATCATCCACAGGAATGAAGTTGACAGATAGAGAGAGGTGGAAAGTCCAGGCATCTCTGGAATATTCTTAAAGTTGCCTTCAGAGTAGGCGGCATTATGTGTGGTTCTTCTTCAGACTGACTGCCTAGTGGTATCATTCTGTCTTCTTGTTGGTGAGGTTAACATCTAACCGGGAGTGAGGTCAAAGCCACTCATCCCCTTCTTGCTATGCCTTTGATGCTGAGCACGAATGGTTATTGCAATGTATTGCAGGTCTATCCATGTATCCAACAGACCTTGATCGTGCAGGATTTGATTCTCCAAAACAGCTGCAAAACTGTCAGAGGAGGTCGCCGAATGCTTACTCGCTAGAGGCTAAGGGTCCCAGCTGGATCAACCAATCTTTGAACCAGTTTGCCTAGTGCCCAGTGCAGATTATCCTGCCTGCTGCGCCTGTACCCGCTTGTGCATTTACATCAGCTGTCTGAACTGCTGACACCATGGAGCTCTCTCCTGCCAGGAACTGAGAAAGTACCTAGCTTCTGGCCATCCTCCATGTGCCTGTGACCTGTGTGTTTCTTCCTCAGCCAGCAGTAGAGAAATGGCAGTGATGTTCCCTCGAGAATATGGCTTCATTCTAAACCAGAAAGCATACCAACTGAGATGTCAGTATGTGAACAGGTGGAGTTTGCAGGAGACGGTCTTGCCAGTACACTCTCTGAGGGACTTCTTCCTCAATGGTAGAAGAAAACATTACTTGCAGGACTGTACTCATGATGCCGAAGACTATGAAGAGTGCACTGATCACTGCAGGAGACAAAAGAATAGAGAATGAGTTCTGAAATAGAGGTAGAAGTTTGGGCAAGAATACATTCACAGTGACAGTAATGAGAGAGCAGCACAGCAATGGATGATGGTTCTTACTTTCTTGCTCAGACATGAAAGTTTCACCACCACTGAATGAGCAGTTGTGATCCTCGCCAGCTATGTCAAAGACCTTCTCCTTGTGTGATGAAGGATATGAATGTTGGGCACCCCAATACCTTTGTGGATCTTTATCCCCTGGAATAAAGCAAAGGGTCAGTAACATGTAAGAACTTGGGATAGGTAAGAGCGAATGATGGAAGATGCTGCATATGCTGTGAGAGTGGCAAGACATGAGCCATGAAAAGAAGGTCAGTATAGAAGCAAAAGATCCATTGAGTGTGAGATGGTGGTACTTAACCTCATGGAGCAGAGAATGTTATTAATTTACATGTGATATTGCTGGATGTTCCTCCATACTGCAGAATCACAACTGATCTCCAGGCCATCATTGGAGCAAGCTGGCGATATCTGGTGGTATAATCTCATCTGCTGGTTCTGAGCGAAGAGTACAGCTCTGCAACACCCCATCTTGGAGGATCTTCGAGTCCCTATTAGTAATCAGGTTGCTAAGTTGCCTCTGTCTGTTCTCTCTGGGGCAATTCTTCAGACGAAGGAATCATGCAGGTCAGCTCCAGAATAATCGTGCTTGGCCTGGTGCATAGCAGGGCTTTAAAATTCTAGAAGGTGCTGGAATCACTGTGCACTTCTGTAACTGGCAAAAATCAAGATAGACACGCTGGGTGCTGTAGAGGAATGGTGCATAGGTAATGAGGTAAGTCTCAGAGATTGACCTGAGAAATCTCACTAAGGTTCACAGAGGGAAATCTTCCATGGAAGTTGCCAAAATTGACATTTCTGGTAAAATTCAGTTCAATATGTTCAAGCCTCCTGTCCTTTTTTGAATTACCGAAGATCACGGGAAGACAACACTTCCCCATTGCTTTCTCAACTGTAGTACCTTGGCAGATCAGATTAGCGCCCCTCATTCTGTGTATAGATTATTATGATTGTTTGATATTTGGTATTCATGCATTTTCCTGATGAGTTTGAAACGATTAGGGTTCGCAAATACATCTCTCTTTCAACAAGATTCAAGTTCCCCTTTATTAACCAGCTCAATGTCAGTTTTGTATGGTATACAGTGCTTTAGTAAACATTTGAATGTTTGCTATCAACTCTAATGCACTGGGAAACTTTTAGGGAATGACTGAGATTGCCATTAATTTCTTTTTAACAATTAATGGATTGTGCTTTTAAATCCTGCAATGTGGCACTTGCACAGAACAGGTGTTTTCTATCAGACCATAGCATCCTGTATCCTATAAATCACACCACTGTTGATTGGTTGGGATGAATTATTGAAATAAAATTTGCAATCTAATAAAAGTAAAGTGCAACACCAAAACTATAGAAGGAAGACGTAATTCTCCAGATGAATAATTCAACTCTCAGCTGGACGACTCAACTAACAATTTTAACTGCAATGAAAAGAGATACCAAACTTTAATATTTTGCTTGACAATTTTATAATGTTTTCTGTCCCTTTGAGTGTTTTGAGCTCTTAATGCAAAATAGTACACCTGCTAGAGTGTTAAATTTGAACTCTTATTAGCAAAGGGATTGATCAACTAGTCCATGAGCCATAAAACCCACCAATCTTTAACTATATAGGCATACATGCCTGGAATCTCTCTAGCTGTGAAAATCATATACCCCATTACTTTTTAGTGTAGTTGGTAAAATACCTTTTTTGGTTTGAATGCAGCATCCTGCTAATAGAGAAAATCGTTCATCACACTGTAAAATAAAATATGAGATGGCTATCTTCACCTGCTGTTCAAATCTTTGATTCACCCCTTTCCAATATAATCGGAGATAGATTCACACCTTCCAGATATTTTCCTTGCAAGTTCCTTTTTCAGACTCACTCTAAAAAAGCGCAATAAGACCCGTGAGCTTCCCTCTGACATTTGTGAGCCATATACTTGGCATTTACTCCTAATCCTTGAATACACCTTGAAAAATTACCTTGTTTTACTGTTTCAAATTCATTGTAGGTTTGCCCAGGCTGCTTCATCAAATTTTGAAATTTTTGACTGTATGCTTCAGAAACTAATTGCTCCCACAATACCATTTTCACAGGACTATAATCCATAGGAATTTCCTTTTAGAGTAATGCATAAATCTCATGAGCTCTTTCTGTCAACTTACATTGCATGGACAATGCCCATTTTTATGACAACTACTTGGTTTGTTTTGTTATTTTCCCAAATTATATAAAGAATACATTCTCTTCCATAACCTTTGGTAGGGTCTGTATAGATTTAAACATTTCTTTACTGGGCTTCAGATTATTATCCTGCAGAAGCAGTCTGAGGAAATGTCACCAGACCCGAAACATTAACTCTGATTTCTCTCCACACATGCTGCCAGATCTGCTGAGCTATTTCAGCAATTTCTGTTTTTGCTTCTGATTTTGAGCATCAGCCGTTCTTTCAGTTTTTTATCTTTCACATTCAAGTTACTTAAATGTATTGAACTCTTGTTAACTCAGGAAACTCGACACTTATGTACCTGGTCCCTTTTGTAATTTCACCAGTTTCTGGTGATCTGCCAATAATGTAATGCCTATGCATTCTTGGATTTGGTAGGCAATTTCACCACTAAGGAGCCAAATGTCAAACAGTCTATCACCCACCTTGACTCTTTTGCCTGACCAATTGCTTTTCAGGAAACAAGTAATTCACAAGCCTTTAATTAAAAAAAAGTCCCCTATTTTAAACAATTTTTAACAAATGGTGAGAAAAAAACTAACTTATTAAAATTTAATGTGCTGTTAAATAGCCCTTTAAATCCTACTCACGTATATGCACATGTATTTGTGAATAAGATAGAAAAATCAGACATTTGACAGATATAAAAATACAGAGAAAACAATTTCTGTAGATCAAAGTTCCAGACCACAGTTGTTACTTCTTACAGTTCTTTTGAATGTAACAATGATGGCACAATGCTGTCTGCAGAGCAATGGTTGATTTTTGATGTATTAGATAATCAGGTGGGCCGAGGTAGTTTGTTATGTTAAGATTCTTTCTTTTGATTTTCTAGATTTTTTTGTCTGTTCTTCACACAGAGAGAAGGGAAAGAAATGCACTCTATGTGTATGCTTCTGAATATCTCTTGTTATACATCATTGACAAACCAGTAACAAACCACAGCTGAACTAATCCAAAGGCTGTTGCTAGGCTGCTTTTCTTTAACTCTAAAATTCCTGGTGCCTGTATTTCATAATGTATCACCCTCTCTGCTTCAAACAGTAGCATAATATTTTATAGGTGTACGCCATACAATCCCACTTGATTTTTACGTTGCACAGCAAGTAAAGGAAGCTTCCTGGTATTTTTAACTATATAGCAGTATTTTCCATTTTTAAGTTTAATGTCCCAAAGGAAAAATTTGTCATCCGTTCCATTACCTTTACTCCTTCTCCATCTTTCAGTATCATTGGTTTTTTTTAACAGCAGGAATTTTCTCAATTCCTTAATTGCTGAAGCCATCTTCAAGGAAACCTTTTGTTTCATGGCACCCTTAGTCTCAATGGTTGTCAGTTCAAGCCTGTTCAGGGCAGAAATACTGAACTATTATCTGGTGAGGTTCCTCTCACACATTATCCACATATCCAGACGTATACAAAGAAAAGCTCAGCAAGCAATAGAACATTTGTTTCCATTGCCTCTTTCTGTCTCTCCCTCTGTGCATGAAATTTTTTTTATTGCCTCTATTTTGTGTCATTACAGTGAATGTTCATGTCAACATCTCTCACATGTTCTCCCTGATAGCCATCTTAATGATTATTCCTCCATCCAACATTACAATGAACTCAAATTCAATGCACCACCTTTGGCCATATTTTTAAAATAGGCATCTTCTTCAGTCCTTTCCAGTTTTATTGTTAAGCTTTCAAAATCAAAACTTGGCTTCACACAATTTCTGTTTCCTTACTTACCTTTTTCTTTTTGATATTGGCAATTTTCCATATTGTCAGCTTTTGCTTTTCATTTTAGTTTCTCACCACAAATTACAACAAATTAATTGTTGAGTAGCTTCAACTCCTACAGAATTTTCAGACACAGCTAGCTTGAAAAGCTCAGAAAAAATTCAGACATAATAACTATCCTCTTGTTATCTTAGCAAGCAACCAGATGGTACAACACTGGAAATATTTCCAGGACAGATTTCCAGATGTACCAGCAAAATGTGATTATACAAAGGAACTGATCAATCCAAACTTAATACCATATAATTCCAATACTATCACTTCAATAACACTGGTCACTCATCACTCTGAACATTCAACTTTAATGATTTGGTGTATTGTGTAATTCAAGCATTTTGTCATGAATGCCAGAAAATTGGGAAGTGTGAAATCTGGGATTCATAACAATTTTCTATAGTTTTAGGTCATGTGTCAAACCAGCTCAACCACATACACTTTGAATTTGATAGAAATACTAATGTAACTTGAACACGTCAAAAGCCTACTCTAAGAATGCTATAGAAAGGGAACCTGTAAAGTTTAATGTCAAGACAGTTTGACAATACAGATCCATACATTATATTTAGAATCATAGGATCCCTACAGCACGGAAGCAGACCATTGAGTCCACTCCGACTATTTGAGGAGCATCCTACTCAGACCCACACCCCGCACTCTTGTATTCCCTATGGCCAATCCACCTAATCTGCGAACCCATGAGCACTATGGGAAATTAAGTATGGCCAACCCACCTAACCTGCTCATCTTTGGATTGTGGGAGGAAGCCAAAGCACCAGAGGAAACCCATGTAGACACGGGGAGAATGTGCAAACTCAGACAGTTGCCCAAGGATGAAATTGAACACGGTTCACTGCTGGTAATGATTAATTCCAAAAGACTTTACATTTGGTAGGGAGGGAATGGACATTGAGCAGAATGTGTGAGATAACTGGAGAAACTGACTGAATGCAGAATTTTTCAAACTGCAGAAGAAGTGGAGAGAATGCCTGACACCCAAACTCAGAAATTCAAATGAGCAACATGAGGCCCTGAAATAGGAAAGGGAGTTCAGGAATTGCGTGGTATGTAACAAGCTCAGTGGGACAATGGTGTATTTTACTAAATCAGGAAGAACAGTGCCAATGGACATGGGACAGTTTATAAAAACAGTAAGCTTTATGCCATCACTTTTTGTTTTGAGAAAGCACACAGTGGGTTTCATGGAGGTGAGCATTTGGATTGAGAAGGTGGTGAAATTGCAGGACATTCTACAGTCAGAATTGGAGAAAAGTGGGCGGAGACTGCAGCAATTTAGGCACTAATTTCAATGCTGTGTGAAATTAATGTGTTTTATGTACTAGTTGATCTTAGAGTAGGACAATAGGTCAGCACAACATTGTGGGCCAAAGGGCCTGTACTGTGTTGTAGTGATCTGTGTTTTTATCTGAATAGAAGAAAGGAATTTGGATGAGAAAAGGGAAGTGAAAAGACGTAATTTATCGTGGAGAAGGGATTTAATGTAAAATTATAATTGAGGGTGACAATAGAAAAATAGAAGAATTTGTTGGCAGAGAGGAAGAGAAGATTATGCTTTAAGTAGTCAAGTTGAATCTGGCAGTGGACAACCCAGTGGACAATACTTAATTCTGCTGTTCTCACATTTGAGATCCCAAAAGCAAACAGACAAAGATTAAGAAACCATGACAAATCTGCTGAAGGTTTCAAAAGAGAAGCAAACCCAGCTGTTTAAAATGTCTGTTGGAGGAAAAGTCATGGTATAGAACACAATGAATCAGCAATCTCCACTTGAGGCCAAAATAAGAAATCGAAAACAGAACTTAGAGTGTACTAACCCTGCAGATTTAGTACTATCCATTTACTCTGTTAGAAAATATTATTTGCCTGTAGTCATCTATAAATCAGCACTCGTATAACCCATGTTATTGTTTACAGTAACTGAAAGCATGTGCTGTTTTCTAATAATAATAGGGGCATTGTTACAATCCTCAGAGAGGCCTAGAAAATTTCAAGAGAGATGAACTTCCCAGCGACATACATAAGGGATCAAATAAGATTTCACATTCCAAGATTTTTACTGTTAAACTCAACTAAACTTGACTAAATATTTCTTAGTCTGCAACTAATATTCAGGACTACAAAAAAGTATTCCCTGGATAACTACTTATACAATCTTCACACTATGTTTATATATTCCATCAGGCTCCCCGCAGAATTGTAGCCTTGATTAAAGCCCAAAGCTCCTCACAACTTTTCCAGGATCATTTCCCCTTGCTTTAGCCGGGGCAATTTTCCAGGGAACCATGAGAAAAAAAGTTCCCTTTCATTCAACCCTTTCAACAAGTACCTACTAAACATGTAACCTCTACCATCTAAAGTTATCACAGTCTTACCAGACCATAGGGCTGCTCTCTCATTAGGGAGAGATGACTGGTGATGATTTAACCTGGAGGTCACACCCGGGCCCCCAGAATGTTATCTGGGTCTCTGGATTAACAGTTCAACAATAATACCACTAGGCCATCATTTCCCCCATCACCTCTCTAAGTACTTAGCTCATTTGCTTATGAACTCTTAAAGAGACTTCACTCCAAAGGTGATTTTAAAAAATGTCCCCTGTAAAATTTACAAGTGCAGAAGTAAGTCAATATATTGTTTCTGCTGTTTGACAACTCTTTCACATTTCATTATGTGTGACCTTCAGAAGTCAGGATTTGGCCTTTGGTTGTTCTTGGTGACCTACTTAGTTTCCCTCAGTATTTCACATCTGCGTGTCTTCCTTCCTGTTTGCTCTGCACAATTGTATACTGTACACTTTACCTTGCTAGCAGGTCCCCGACACGTTGCACCAGGCGATGGTCTTGATTGACTTGTAAAGAACTCACAGCTTTCCTAAAAGACAGATTCCATGCTTTGAGCTGTTCAATATCTTCAACAGATTTCCACAGCTAGTCTCCATGAGGTCCCCTGGCAGTTTTTGACAGTCTCTCCTCTGCTGTTTCTGTTACATTTCTTTTGATGCTTGCCTTGTGTTGAAGTTTCAATTCCTTTCCATATCCGACTTCAACGACTGAGCCTTTGCCTAAACTGCATCAAAAGTCTCAAAGCTCCATGGACATTGGTGGAGCTCACTGCTTGAGGCACATATCCCCAGAGCTGAACTGCCCGACTGTGGTGTTCCACAGTGCATTTTGGGACTCCCTGGGGAAGACCAAATCAGATTCCTGGAGAAACATTCAGCAACCAGGGAAGTTGGCCATCTTACTGACTAAGAGGGGTATCTCTGACTCCTTACAACTAGCATCCAGTCTCTTTCCTCAGGATTCCAAAATCTTTGCAAGGGCAATGTCCACTTGTCTTGACACTGTGCTGGACCAATGTTATACTTTAAACTGACCTACTCAGCCCTAGGTTGGAGTGCCCATGACAACATTTACCTGATGTGGAACTTGAACCACCTTATCCAGAGAATTCTTCAGATCATTGCCTTCCTGTTCTTTGACCAGGAGGAAGCATTTGACAAGATGGGCCATTAATATTTATTTTGGACTCTGAAAGCATTCAGGTTCAAGACATAATTCATCATCTTAATTCTATTTGCCACCTAAGTGTCTGGCTAATGTTATTGGATTCTGGACAGGACCTCATTGCTTCATGAGAAGAGTGCACCAGGGCTGCCACAGGTCTGGCCAATTGTATTCTATTTGCTTTGATCCATTTGTCTCGCAGAAGTTGTTGCCAGGTTTAGATCTGTGTGGGCTGTGTGTTGAGCATGTGAAGTCCTTTCGGCTTACGTTTATGATGTGGGCACGTTCACAGACCTGTGGAGATGGCAAGAGTGTCAGGAATTGTACTCTAAGGCATCCTCTGAAAAGAACAACTGAGGAAAATATTCTGGGCTCCTGGTTAGTAAATAGCAGGTGGACTCACTTCTGGAAAAGCTCAGGTCTTTCACGTGGAATGTAAAGTTGTCTGAGGTGCATAGAGGAATCTTGGCAGGTAAAGAGCTAATGGCCAAAGTTACCACTTGCTATGTCTGCTGGGCAATACTGCTTCAAGTTATATCTTACATGGGTCAAGTACAAATCATCAATGTTATCATGTTGTGGGACCAGTTGTTCATTCAGATCCCTACCTCAGGAGTTTGTCACAAAGCGACAGAGGACATTCACAGATTTCTTCTGCAGTAAAAAGCTGTGATGGGTTATTACTGAAGTTCTGAGTCATGGAGTTAGTGTTTTTGGACCTAAATGATGACTTTCTGTGTCCAGACCCTACAACAAAACCTTTACATTGAGCCCTCACCAAGATGGTGTGCTTAGGTAATTTATTTCTTCTGCGTAATGCATAGCTTCATTATGACATGCCATCCAGACATGCCCTGGCACCTATCATTCCATCAGGGAGTGGTAGACATTTTTGGTAGAGGAGCCTCTATGTAAGAGTCATTCCCCTTATCATCAGGGACTGGAGGTTGAGGGTCTGCACACATGGTGCTAATAAATTCACAGGTTAAGTCAGTTCACAGACTGGTAGAGTGCCTGTAATTATTGCACTTTGAGGAAACCATTGCTATGCTTATGCTGACTGGTATTGACTTCAGCCCCACTTTTATTTTGTTTAACAGGGGTATTTGTGAAATGTTAAGTTGCACATCAGCTCCATTCTCCAGATCTTTACACATCTACTGTGGAGAAAGGCTTAGCCCAGAGGACTTCCCTAAGGGTCTACTCCTGTGCCGAGACAAGGTGGCTATTAAAAAGTTCAGACAGAGAACCATGAAGAAGATCTTTGTACCAGACTGTCAAACTATCTTCTGTGGTTAGAAGTGTACCTGCATGTCTTTGCAGCGAAAGCACACCATGTTCACATTCCGTGACTGGTGGGCACTTCAGGATCTGGGACAAATTTCAAAATCTTCTTTTGTTAGTTTGATTATAGTCCATCTCTTAGGGGCTGCTGTCTAATCTAATTTTGTTTGTTTTAGTTATTTCAAAATAGCAAAACAAAAAAGAAGATTGAGAAAAATGATAGTTCAGTGCTAATCTCATAAAACGTGTAATCCAGAGAACGGTGCTAATATGGTGGACACAATTCAAATCCCACCCTAGCTGCTGGTTGAATTGAAAACAAGTAATGATGAGCGTGAAGCCATGATCAACTGCTGTAAAAAAAAACACTTGAATGGCAGCCTCTTATTGCTCTGGTCAAAACTATGCAGAATGCTGATTATCATGAACTTTGGACCCTTAAAAAGACTTAATTGCAAGTCAATCAAGGTTCTCCCAAGGCAATTGAAGCACTATTTGTTTGGTGAATGAATGTCGGTGCTCAGCTTATTTCCTTAGGTTCCACAGACATACTCTGAACCATGGCTGTTGAAATAGTCTTGATTCCAACTATAAATATGCAGTTATGGGGCAGGTATAGGAAATAAACAAAGGATTGCCTTAAAATGAAAAGATTGTGACACTTGTTTGGGGAGTAAGCATTGATTTGTATAAATGACTCCAATCAAGATGGACATTTTAAAGTGGAGATTCGTTTCCTTTTGACTCAGATATATGAATGTGGAACTTTAATAGAGTTCACAACCTCTGTACATTTGAGACTTTTGAAAAGGTATGGTTAACTTGCTTTGTGCACCTCTACTTGGCACTTTAGCTTTTGTTGCTATTGCCTCCATTAATAACCAGTAACACATCCCAATGCATCAAAGATCTTCAAAAGGGGACCAAATTGGAAGAAGAGAGATAACACAGTGTGTAGTTGGATGAACACAGCGGGCCAAGCAGCATCAGAGGAGCAGGAAAGCATGACGTTTTGGGTCTGGACCCTTCTTCAGAAATTGGAAGAAGTCTGTTTTTAATAATTCCTAAATTCCCAGGTGACTTGTCAAAACTGCTGCCAATTTCAGCTTCCACTATATCAGGAAAGTGTCACATTGAAGAAAGAAACAAATGGCCCCTGAGATCAACAGATAAAAATATTAATGACCATATGGTTTAAAACTGCTGGTGCTTCATATAGGACCTCCTGTTAAGCTTCCTTATCAGCTGCAATTTTCCCAAAATAGACTCAGCACCCTTGGTTTGATCAGGCAAATGAACTGGAGTAATATTGTTTCATGTACCGAACAACAAAATCCCTTGGGGGAGAAATCAAAGTAGTGATTTTTGCTTTAAAATTGAAATGCAAGTCAGTGAACTAGAAAGCAGTTCTGCATTATTCATAGATCACTGATTATAATTGCTGCACAATTTTTCATTTTGGGTAACTTCATTGGTATGTGAGAAAAGGGGATATTAAATGCAATCCAGCACAGTGTCTTTTTTTGAGCGTAGAAGCTATCATTCATCTAAAAACAAAGGTTTCTTCACATGATTGCTGATCACAGTAGCTAGATGGACAAAGATCAACTGGCAGCCAGCGAACCTTTGATTCCTGGATTGAAGAGCATTGTGCATATTAATACTGATGAGCCACTGTTTAAATGGGTTGACTTAGGATAAACAAGTAAATATTATGCTGTGGTTGGCAGATAAACCTAATCCACTTGGACAATGATGCACAAAGAGCTGCCACAAGGAACATGCATGATAACAAAATGTGGAGCTGGATGAACACAACAGGCCAAGCAGCATCTTAGGACCACAAAAGCTGATGTTTCGGGCCTAGACACTAAATCAGAAAAACTGTTGCATGCAACAAAGCATGACATCAGTATGGTCACAAGTGGTAAGGGGAAGGAAAAGGACACAGAAGGATTTTTACTGATTATTTTATTGACTGAAGTTCCTTTATTTTTCAATAGCATAATTTCTATTTCATAAACCAAGTTCCTATATTCTGTAAAACTCTTTTAATTTGGATGATACTGTGTTAACTGATATACCACTTAATAATAATGCACAAAGCCTCATGCAATTTTGTTATTTAATTCAGCACTCTTATCAGCGCTAACAAGCAGGTAATTATACTTTTGGATAACAAAATGTGAGGCTGGATGAACACAGCAGGCCAAGCAGCATCTCAGGAGCACAAAAACAGTGCATCCACTTCACCCCTCTTGCTCCCCAGAGGAGCTCGAACAGTTCATCCATTTCACCAACACCTTCCACCCCAACCTTCAGTTCACCTGGGCCATCTCCAGCACATCCCTCACCTTCCTGGACCTCTCAGTCTCCATCTCAGGCAACCAGCTTGTAACTGATGTCCATTTCAAGCCCACCGACTCCCACAGCTACCTAGGATACACCTCCTCCCACCCACCCTCCTGCAAAAATTCCATCCCCTATTCCCAATTCCTCCGCCTCCGCCGCATCTGCTGCCACGATAAGACATTCCACTCCCGCACATCCCAGATGTCCAAGTTCTTTAAGGACCGCAACTTTCCCCCACAGTGATCGAGAACGCCCTTGACCGCGTCTCCCGTATTTCCCGCAACACATCCCTCACACCCCGCCCCCGCCACAACCGCCCAAAGAGGATCCCCCTCGTTCTCACACACCACCCTACCAACCTCCGGATACAACGCATCATCCTCCGACACTTCCGCCATTTACAATCCGACCCCACCACCCAAGACATTTTTCCATCCCCTCCCCTGTCTGCTTTCCGGAGAGACCACTCTCTCCGTGACTCCCTTGTTCGCTCCACACTGCCCTCCAACCCCACCACACCTGGCACCTTCCCCTGCAACCGCAGGAAATGCTACACTTGTCCCCACACCTCCTCCCTCACCCCCATCCCAGGCCCCAAGACGACATTCCACATTAAGCAGAGGTTCACCTGCACATCTGCCAATGTGGTATACTGCATCCACTGTACCTGGTGCGGCTTCCTCTACATTGGGGAAACCAAGCGGAGGCTTGGGGACCGCTTTGCAGAACACCTCCGCTCAGTTCGCAACAAACAACTGCACCTCCCAGTCGCAACCATTTCCATTCCCCCTCCCATTCTTTAGATGCCATGTCCATCATGGGCCTCCTGCAGTGCCACAATGATGCCACCCGAAGGTTGCAGGAACAGCAACTCATATTCCGCCTGGGAACCCTGCAGCCATATGGTATCAATGTGGACTTCACCAGTTTCAAAATCTCCCCTTCCCCAACTGCATCCCTAAACCAGCCCAGTTCGTCCCCTCCCCCCACTGCACCACACAACCAGCCCAGCTCTTCCCCACCACCTACTGCATCCCAAAACCAGTCCAACCTGTCTCTGCCTCCCTAACCGGTTCTTCCTCTCACCCATCCCTTCCTCCCACCCCAAGCCGCACCCCCAGCTACCAACTAACCTCATCCCACCTCCTTGACCTGTCCGTCTTCCCTGGACTGACCTATTCCCTCCCTACCTCCCCACCTATACTCTCTCCACCTATCTTCTTTACTCTCCATCTTCGGTCCGCCTCCCCCTCTCTCCCTATTTACTCCAGTTCCCTCTCCCCATCCCCCTCTCTGATGAAGGGTCTAGTCCCGAAATGTCTTTAAAAAGCTTTTGTGCTCCTGAGATGCTGCTTGGCCTGCTGTGTTCATCCAGCCTCACATTTTGTTATCTTGGAATTCTCCAGCATCTGCAGTTCCCAATATCTCTGATACAATTATACTTTTGGACAAAGCTTTAGTCAGTGCTAATAGGCACATAAATACAATTTGTATAGAGCTTTTGTCAAAGCAACTGGGCATATAAATATATTTTGGACATGGATTTCAGTAACATAATTATGAAGTATGTCCAATGAATGAAGGCATTTTTAAGATTTCTTGCAAATTCAATGAAGTGTTTTCAAATGAAACATCCCAGGCTATTTATTCCCAATTTACTGAAACAAATCTGTCAGGCTGCCCAAATCTCAATGAAATCAATTACTTTGCAAGCTCAGTCAATTCTAGATTATACCTTTGGTAGATGTTACTGTTGAGGGGCTCACATCACTATGTTACATGATGGGATGCACTCTGCTGTCCAAGGACATTACTTCAAATGGTAGTGAAGCAATAGAAACAGGAAAGGACAACTCTTTTGACAATTGTTTTCAGTCTCCAACAGGTGCAGTGAATTTTGCAATGTGAAGTTGGCAGTGGGGTTTTACACACTGTACATTTTCCGATCTTCGAACCAGTGATGAAAGCCTCGAATGTTCTTCCCTCATTCTCAACAGCAGTGGCAAAATCTTGTTACAGCTGGTGAAAAATATGTGTTTCAGATAACACCAACACTACAACAACAAAATAAAATGCTGATATGCAGCTATCCATTGGTGACTGCCCAATTGTTGACAGCAAACGTAAATGTCACTGGCAGTCAGTAACATGGATACAACCATTCCTTTGTCTCTCCTATGTCATAATTCAGATGATTTTTACAACACTGCATGAGATTTGATTCTTTGATCGAGTGGATTAAGGCTATACAAGAATTAGTGACAACTACTGGTTCTGATGGAAAGATCAGGGAAATACTGCACGGGCATTTCAAAGACCAACCCAAGGTGGTCAATTCAAACACTTTTTAAAAACTAGGACTGGTTAACAGGCATGATTTGTTGTGCAGTGCTGTGCAGACATTTTAATTAACCTGTTTGCATACGTTCACACTTGACTGGGGCAGGTGGGACTCGAAATTATACCTCTGAGCCAAATGTAGTGCCCAAAGTGGCCACACGCAAATAGTTACATGGCTTCCAACAAAATGCCAAACCCTGAAGTTATCCCTTCAATTTGGCTGACAACAAAAAATATATCAACTAAAATAAAAGAGAAGTGAAGAGATCGCAAAAAACATTGCGACACTGTTAGTCAGACGTCTGTCAGTGTACAGATTAGCTCATACATGTGGAAGCTGACCAAAACATATTACTCATCCAGTTAACTGCAGTTGGGCTTTTTGTCACAAAACAGATGGAGAAAATAGAAGTTAGCAGTACATATAAGGTGGCATAACAACCTTAGCTGAACAACTAGAATCCATACATTAACCATCATTTCAAGGAATAGAAATCAGGGACTTCAAGAATGTGATGTAAAGCTCAGCCTTGAAAAAAAAGCAAGAGGGTTCTTATAGTGTAGTGTCCCTACCTCTGGGCTAGTGGTTCATGTTCCACCTGCTCCAGAAGTCTGTAATAATATCTGAAAAAGGCTTATTAAAAGACATGAAGAAGAAGGATAAGGAAGCTTGTAATATCTGCTCAATGTCATCGAGACAAAAACCTATTTATGTCTTAATCATCAATTATGCACAGTTAACAACTGATTTTTTTCCCAATTTCCACTCCCACAATACACAAAAGATTACAAACAAGCACTTGTGTTCTCCTGAAGGCTAAGTCACACAGCTCCCAAAAATGAATACGGGTACCCTGATGTACAATTAATCCAAATGCTTTAATCGCAATACAGATAGTACATCGACCCTATGCTGCCTGCTCATACAAATGATTTCTGCCACAGCTGGCTCTGTTAATTGTTTGCATGCATTAGCTGCTAGTCTAATATTGTAAGTTGCAAATTCCTTTTAAAGTTAGCGGCCACATCTTTAATGGGATTTGTAAAGTGACTGGACCACAGTATCATACAGAAGGTAATCTGTCCTGGAAAATAGTTAAAAAATGTTGAGCCTGGGAGTCATGTCAATACTTTTAGTGCTGCAATGGTCTAGGTCAAGGAACCTATATGAGGAGAGAGGCTGTATACCTAAAGAAGGCCCTCTAGTGAACATAGTTAAAAGACAGTGAAAGTAGATAGGGTGGGGTTTCATCGTTAGGAACCAAACACTGATGACCTGGATTCAATCCCACAAGAAATTCATACGGTCAGGGATCAGGAAGTGCATCTTTAAATGTCATATCCCATCCAATGCACTAATTAGCTCAGAGTCTGCACAATTCACCACATGCTTGTCAATCACTTATGAGTAATCTGGATCAGTAACCACTCACACCCATCATTCAAATGCCTCACCTCACCCCCACATTTATATAGTCCCACATCTTACAGCCCCATCTCCTAACTGGAACACTATTCAACCATGAAAGCCACATCCCTCACATTGTCCTCTCTTTCAGGTAAAAATGGTGCACAAGTTGAGGCAGCTGAAGTTACAATTAATGGGAAAGATGAAACTGTACATTATAATGCCTGTGGAGGAGACATTACTATTATTGAAACATGTAATGTTGAGGCTAAAGCCAGAAACAAAAGATCAGGCCACCGAAGCTGATTGTCCCATGTCCTCTTCTAATTTCCAAGCTGCAGAGCATCTCATAGTAGCCTGTCCCACGAACACCCTGGACATATCTTCAATCTGGCTCCATATAATCCTTGTATTTAGGGTCTGGCTAAGTTTCAGCAGTGGACCTCATTTGTAATTAGCACTAATGGCACTACAGAACAGCTAACAAATCAGACAGGCTGGCAGCCTTGAAGGTGAAATTTCCATTCAGGTAGGGGTGCTCATCTCACCCTAACGCAATTAAGTCATTTTCCAGCATAAAATGAGCACAGAGCAGGTTGTCATTTGTTGGATGGGTTCCCTACTGAACTTTTATTCCGTGGATATGTGCAGAATGAAGCGCTGAGGGCAGTCAGAATGGATCATTTCCAGAAACCACATTAATCTTCACATGCACTTATGAGGAAATTCTTTCCACCTTACCCAAACATTCCCTGAAACCATATCTTTCAGTGAGTTCACTGCCAAATCTCCTACCTGATTCTTAGAAGCAAATTAAATCAATAAAGTAAATTGCAAGTTCTTTCAATCTTCCCCAGTACATTAAACAGTTTAGTGAGCTAACCATATTAAACTGTTACAGTCATTTCCCATAGTCTTTCTTGAAAATGAATTACTTTATGTATGGCTGTTGTGAACTGGCACAAAAAATTGATTAACAGTAGAATCCAAACTTAGATTTGGTTCAAAGTTTACACTGTCACAGCATGTTGATCATGAAACAATCTAATGAATTTTTGGAGAGGAGTGTTCACGCCCTTACCTACTCCCGGCAGGAAAACCCAAAGTCGCACTGACCAACCTTCAGCCCTGCCCTGCAACCTGACTGTGCTCCAGGTGATCTAGAGGATTCAGGCCTGACTTGTACCCTCCAGTAGCTGGAAGTCACAACCTCAAGAGATGCTGAGTAGTGCCAGAACTGAGAAATTGATGGAATACTGCAGCAGATCCATGGATGAAGAGGTCATGAGAGAGAGGTAAGTCCAAGGCTTTGGGAAGGATCTAGCAGCCTAGGGAGGGATGTGACGGAGATGTAAGCTCATTTTGCAGGCCTGCCAGGAAGATGCAGAAGGGCGATAAAATTACAGAGAACTATCCATCACCATGATGTGCACAGAACACACTTTCCATGAACAATATGTGCCCTCCATTCTATCACAACTTTTAAGCAGTTAGATCAAAAAATCTGGCCTTTCCACTCCTGTCCACCTCCTCACACTGATTATAATATGCTGTGGCAACATAACATTTAGATTAGTTGATTTTTAAAAAGTTCAACTGCCCCTTTTGTTTCATTTTCAACAAGAGATTGGTATCTTGATAAAAATTTTAAAAATATAAAACATATATAGAAAGTTAGCCTGGAGCAGTGATGTTTAGAGCGGTAAGACCATTTTCTGGATCTGTAGATTATTAATGTGCAAAGGTGGCCTGACTAAGAGCAATTTTGACGTCAACCAATTCACTATATTGTGGGGGTGGAACAAAATGCTACCCAACCATCATATCTTACGGTCTCTTCCATGGAAACTCACACATTGTGGTGGGGATAAGATGGAGCTACAATATCCAGCCCAGATCCCTCTGTCTCTCTCTCTCTACCCCCTCCCCACAGATGCTGTCTGACCTATTGAGTATTTCCATTTTAACAGATTTTAAAACCATGCCCTTACTGAATTATCTTTGTAAAAAGTACACAAAAGAGTCAATTTATTCAACAACAAAATGCAAATTCTAATTTTTTTCTAGCTGGCTATCAATAGAAATTCATATTAGAGATGGTATTACATCAGAATTGGAAGCAAGTCACTCAACTAGAATGTTAAAACAAGATAGAGAGGGCAAAAGATGTTTCAAGCAAGGAAATTGCCTTCTTCAAGCTCCATACTCACCCTGATGACTCTAAACTGACCAAATACGAATCCTGTCTTATTTATTGAACTTAATCCTACTATGTACAATAATTTGCTGAAAGGTAAATCAGCAAGATGGAGGACAGGGAAAAATTGTAGCTTTATCAACTACTCCTTTTTTGAGGTACCTTCAGTATTGGAGCTGATTTCGCCAAATTCTCGGGGCAGCGATCATTGTTTTATAAACTGTTGCATTGGTTTGGAACTTTGTGGGAAAAAGATCAAAGCAACAACACTTTGAAAAGGAGGGAGGGAGGCAAAGGTAGTGACTAGGCAGTGAGAAGTGATTCAATGGAAGAAAAAACTAAACTGCTGCCTGACCCAGCAGTGGACATTCACAGCTATTGCACCTGTTGTTTGATTTCTAGTACTTCTGGACATTGGTGTTCATCTAAGAAAACTAAACAAACATCAAAATTCACAGCTGACCTTGGAGAAACCTGTGGGGTGGTGACCACAGCAGCTATGTGGCCAGATGTTTTTGTGAATCCTCAATAGTGAGCTGAGTGCATTTCTTTTTGCTTATGTGTTTTAATTGACTTCGGTCTCTTGATTCAAATTTTAAAATATAAAACATAGATAGAAAGTTAGCCTGGAGCAGTGATGTTTAGAGCAGTAAGACTATTTTCTGCATCTGTAGATTATTAATGTACAAAGATGGCCTTACTAAGAGTAATGAGCTCTTCCTGTTGGATGTGGGAGATTATGGAGAGTTTCCATGTTACTGATGAATACGTCTGCAGGAAGTGTGTTTGGTTGTGAATCCTATCAGATCGCATGAATCAGGAGTGACAGTTAGAGGCAATGAAGAATTTACGGGAGCTAGGGGGTATGATGGATAGCAGTTGCAGGAAGGGAGATAGACCAAAGATACAGTCAGGTAGATGGGTGACCTCCAGCAAAGGTAGGGGAGGGAGGCAGAACGTGCAGGAGTCTCCTGTGGCTATCCCCATCTTAAATAAGTGTGCTGTTTTCGAAAAGGTAGGCAGTGATGGGCTCTCAGGGGAATGTAACATTGACAGCCAGGTTTCTGCTACCAAGACTGGTTGTAATGCAGCCATGGGTATGCCATGTTGCAAGTTGTCAATTGTGATAGGGGACTGTCTAATTAGAGGCACAGATGGATATTTCTGCGTCCGACAGTGAGTCATCAGAAGGGTGTGTTTCTCCTTGGCGCCAGGAGCAAAGATATTTCGGAGACCGTGCAGAATATTCTCAAAGGCGAGGAGGCTTTTATATGCATTGGCACCAACAACAAGGGAAAAGATAAGGACGAGATTCTGAGGAGAGAATATGGGAAGTTAGGCAGGAATTTAAAAAGGAATTGCTCTAGCTGTCACAAGCTAGTGAGGATAGGAATAGGACGATAGAGCAGAAGAATGTGTGGCTAAAGAGCTGGTGCATGGGAGAAGGTTTTCATATTCTTGAACCATTGGAATCTCTTCTGGGCAGAAGTGACCTGTATAAGAAGGATAAATTGAAGGGAACTAATATACTGGCAGGGAGATTTGCTAGAGTTGCTCAGGAGGATTTAAATTAGTAAGGTTTGGGGAAGATGGTGTGTGGTGAGGTTGGGACCCAGAGAGATAGAGAAGAAAGAGAGCAGTCTGAGGCTGATAAGCAAGATGTGGAGGTGCCAGCATTGGACGGGGGTGGACAAGATCAGAAATCACACAACACCAGGTTAGAGTCCAACAGATTTATTTGAAAACTCAAGCTTTCGGATCCTCAGTCCTTCTGGATGGCAGATATTGATGTGACTCAGCCAACGTTGTCTATCTATCTTATTTGCAAGGGTGTCCTGAGGCATGGTACATTGGCGAAACCATGCAAACACTGCTACAACCAATGAATGGACACCGCGCAACAATCGCCAGATAGGGATGTTCCATCTCAGTGGGGAAGCACTTCAGCGGTCAAGGACATTCGGCCTCAGAACTTCAGGTAAATGTGCTCCAAGGTGGACTTCGGGATACATAACAATGTAGAGTGACCGGGCAAAGGCTGACAGCTAAGTTCTGTACCCATGAAGACAATATCAACCGGGACCTTGCGTTCATATCTTACTATGGGTGACACCACCACACTCTACACTCTCTCACGCACACTCACACGTGTAAATCTATGGGGAGAATTTGCAGACACGTTCTATTTTGTTCAAAAAGCACACAATTTATAGTCAGTCAATGTGGGACTTTTAGAATTAAAACTAGCGTCATTCCAAACTCAATACAAACAGATTCTAAACAAGGCCTCTCACCTAATATGTATTGTTTGACCTAAAATGTCACCTCTTCTTTACAGTGATGAAACCTTTAGTTCTCTCAAAACCGTGACTTGGAAGGAGATTGGGGATTTACATAAACATATTAATCAATAAAAAGCTTCTAACTGATTAAAGGTTTAATAGCATCTTAGATTTGTTCAGTACATCCTCATCAGTCATGTGAAGCTTTGATCTTTTACTTATAAATTCTGTGTCTGATATGACCTCTCTCATTAACACCTGAAGAAGGACTGAGTCTCCAAAAGCTTGTGTTTTCAACTAAAACTGTTGGACCATAACCTGGCGGCATGTGATTTCTGACCTTAAGACTGATATAGTTGGGAAAAGGAATAATTCAAACAGTAAAGGCAGGCGGAACAAAGCAGAGAATGAGGTAGGACTGATGAGTTAAACTGCATTTATTTCAATGCAAGAGGCCTAACAGGTAAGGCAGATGAGCTCAGGGCATGGTTGGGAACATGAGACAGGGATATCATAGCAATTTGCAGAGATGTGACTCAGGGATGGACAGGACTGGCAGCTTAATGTTCCAGGGTATACATGCTATAGGGAGGCTGGAAAGGGAGGCAAGGGAGGAGGAGAGTGACATTTTTTGATTAGGGAAAATATTACTGCTGTACTTAGGGAGGATATTTTTGGGAATACATCCAGGGAAGTTGTTTGAGTGGAACTGAGAAACAAGAAAAGGATAATCACCTTTTTAGGATTGTACTATAGCCCCCTGTAGTCAGTGGGAAATTGAAAAACAGATTTGTAAGGAGGTCTCAGTTATCTTTGAGAATAATAGGGAGGTTATGATAAGAGAATTTTTATTTTTCAAACATAGACTGGGACTGCCACAGTGTTGAGGGCTTGGATGGAGAGGAATTTGTTTAAAGTTTACAAAAAAAAATTCTGATTCAGTACGTGGATGTACCTACTTGAGAAGGTGCAAAACCTGACCTACTGTTGGGAAATAAAGCAGAGCAGGTGACTGTGAGGAAGACTGTGGGGACAGTGGGGGAGCAGTCTGGGGCCAGTGACCAAAATTCTATTAGTTTTAAAGTAGTGTTGGAAAATAGACCAGACCTAAAAGTTAAAATTCTAAATTGGATGAAGACCAATTTTGACTGTACTAAGCAAGAGCTTTCAGAAGTTGATTGGAGAGGGGGGGCTGCAAAAGTTCACAGGTAAACCCCAAGCTGGAAAATGGGAAGTGTTCAAAAATGAGATAATGAGAGTCCCGAAATAGCATGTTTCTGTTCGGTTGAAAGGCAAGGCTGGTAAGTGTAGGGAATGCTGGATGATTACAAAATTGAGGCTTTGGTCAAGAAAAGGAAGGAAACATACGTCAGGTATAGACAGCAGGGATCGAATGAATCCCTGCAGGAGTATAAAGGCAGTAGGACTATACTTAAGAGGGAAACCAAGAGGGCAAAAAGGGGACATGAGATAGCTTTGGCAAATAGAGTTAAGGAGAATCCAAAGGGATTCTATAAATACATTAAGGACAAAAGGGTAACTCAGGAGGGAATAGGGCCCCTTAAAGATCAGCAAGGCCACCTATGGGTGGAACTGCAGGAAATGGGGGAGATACTAAACAAGTATTTTGCATTGCTGTGGAGAAGAATATGGAAGAAGGAGAACATGAAAAATAGTGACATCTTGAAAAATGTCCATATAACAGAGGAGGAGGTGCTGCTCTTAAAATGCATAAATGAGGATAAATCCCCAGGGCCTGATCAGGTGCATCTAAAACTCTGTGGGAAGCTAGGGAAGTGATTGCTGGGTCACTTGCTGAGATATTTGTATCATTGATAGCCACAGGCGAGATGCCAGAAGATTGGAGGTTGGCTAATGTGGTATCACTGTTTAGGAAAAGCCAGGAAACTGTAGACCGGTTGAGCCTGACATCAGTGGTGAGCAAGTTGGTGGAAGGAATCCTGAGGGACAGAATTTACTGTGTTTGGAAAGCCAAGGACTGATTTGGGATAGTCACCATGGCTTACGAGTGGGAAATCATGTCTCACTAACTCAACTGAGTTTATTGAAGAGGTGGCAAAGAGAATCGATAAGGGCAGAGTCGTGGGTGTGATCTGTGTGGACTTCAGTAAGATGCTTGACATGGTTCCTCATGGTAGACTGGTTAGCAAGATTAGATCATATGGAATACAGGGAGAAGTAGCCATTTGGATACAGAACGGACTCAAAGATAGAAGACAGAGCATGGTGGTGGAGGGTTGCTTTCAAGACTGGAGGCCTGTGACCTGTGGTGTTCCTCAAGGATTGGTGCCGGGTTCACTGCTTTTCATCATTTATACCAACAGTTTGGATGTGAATATAGGAGTACAGTTAGTAAGTTTGCAGTTAATACTAAAATTAGAGATGTAGTGGACAGCAAGGAAGGCTACCTCAGAGTACAATGGGATATTGATCAGATGGGCCCAATGTGACAAGGAGTGGCAGATGGAATTTAGTTTAGATATATACGAGGTGCTGCATTTTGGAAAGGCAAATCAGGGCAAGATTTAGACTCTTAAATGATAAGGTCCTGGGAAATTTTGTTGATTACAGACACCTTGGAGTACAGGTTCATAGACACATGAAATTGGAGTTGCGGGTAGATAGTATACTGAAGGAGGTGTTTGGTATGCTTGCCTTTATTGGTCAGTGCATTGAGCATAAGAATTGGGAGTTCATGTTGCAACCTTACAGGATAATGGTTCAGCCACTTCTGGAGTATTGTGTGCAATTTTGGTCTCCCTCTTAGAAGGAAGGATGTTGTGAAACTAAAAGGGTTCAGAAAAGACATACAAAGATTTTTCCAGAGTTGGAGGGTTTGAGCAATGGGGAGAGGTTGAATAGGCTGGGGCTATTTTTCCCGGAGTGCCGGAAACTGAGGGGTGACCTTATGGATGATTATGAAATCATGAGGGGCATGGATAGGATAAATAGGCATGGTCTTCTCCCTGGGATGGGAGAGTTGAAAGCTGGAGGGCTTAGATTTAATTTGAGGGGGGACTTAGGGTGCAACTTTTTCACGCAGAGGGTGGTGCAAATATGGAATGAGCTGCCAGAGGAAATGGTGGAGGCTGGTGCAATTACAACATTTAAAAATCACCTGGATAGGTATATGAATAGGAACACAAAAGCTGACGTTTCGGGCCTAGACACTTTTCTGATGAAGGGCCTAGGCCCAAAACGTCAGCTTTTGTGCTCCTGAGATGCTGCTTGGCTTGCTGTGTTCATCCAGCTCCACATTTTGTTATGTCGGATTCTCCAGCATCTGCAGTTTCCATTATCTCGGAGGTATATGAATAGGAAGAGTTTAGCGGGATGTGGGACAAATACTGGCAAATGTCACTAAATAGCAGATATCTGGTCAACATGGACAAGTTGGACTGAAGGCTCTGTTTCTGTGTTGTACACCTCTATGCCTCTGGGACTCTGAATAGAATATCCAACTGCTAAGGCTCAGTATGACAACCGGAGTGCCATTTTTTGAATCACTTATTCAATATGCCCCACTCACAGCAAAACTAAAGTATGCAGCCAACAATTGGAAAAGATGAGAGAGTGTTTGAGACATGTATGAGATGATATTAGATATGAAAAATGGAGGAATCAAAACAGAAATAAGCTCTTCATATGCTTGAGCCAGTCTAGTCATTGAATTAAATCATGTGTAATCCATACCTGAATGGTAATTATCTACCTTTAATCATATTGGTACTCTTATCTATGAACTATCTATCTACCTTTATTTTGAAAGGTTTAATTGCACCAAAACATACAGATCTTGTGACAGACATTACACTTTGTGCAGAAAAGTGCTGCCTGGTTTCTCTTTGAATAGCTTGGCTCTCATTCTTAGATTATGTTTCTTTGTTCCTTCTTCTCTCACCAAGGGACATAGTTTCTCCATATTTATCTTCAACTTTTTTTGACACTTCAAACACATTGATTACCATTCAATCTGCTCTGCTCAAAGTAATCAAGCCAAAAGTATGCAACGTCTTAGAATTTAACACTTGCAGCACTCGTATAGACTGCCGAAACAACTCCAAGAAGAATACAACTTTTGTGAGGAGCAGTGCCCAAACAAACTGCAGTATGCCAGAAGAAAACTTGACCAAGATTTTATAAAATTGAAGCATAACTCTTTTCTATTCGTATTCCAGCCCCTTTTCTACAAAGGCCAATAACAAGTTGATTCCAAGGTAAAAAGCTTCAGCAGAACTAGAACATGAGAAGCCAACATGAACAACGGGACACCTTTTTATAGAATATAACAAGATAATGCTCGTTGGTTGGGCCACCACTGGCAGGATATGGAGATAGAACAGTTACCTGTCAATCTTCTTTTTAAGACAACTAGTTTCTGATTGGTTAGGGGATACAGCAGGGATCAGCTGTCTCCATGACTCTCATTTTTGAAAAGTTGCAATGTATGTCGGATAGGATTACACTACAGGACCCCAGCAGCCACGAAGACATTGAGAAACAAATATGTTGCCAGATTATGGAAAGTGGCAACAAAAACAGTTATCATAGTGAGTGATAATAAAATGTGAGGCTGGATGAACACAGCAGGCCAAGCAGCATCTCAGGAGCACAAAAGCTGACGTTTCGGGCCTAGACCCTTCATCAGAGAGGGGGATGGGGTGAGGGTTCTGGAATAAATAGGGAGAGAGGGGGAGGCAGACCGAAGATGGATAGACAAGAAGGTAGGTGGAGAGGAGAGTTTAGGTGGGGAGGTGGGGAGTGGGTAGGCCAGTCCAGGGAAGACGGACAGGTCAAGGAGGTGGGATGAGGTTAGTAGGTAGATGGGGGTGCGGCTTGGGGTGGGAGGAAGGGATGGGTGAGAGGAAAAACAGGTTAGGGAGGCAGAGACAGGTTTAACTGGTTTTGGGATGCAGTGGGTGGGGGGGGGAAGGCTGGGCTGGTTGTGTGGTGCAGTGGGGGGAGGGGACGAACTGGGCTGGTTTGGGGATGCGGTGGGGGAAGGGGAGATTTTGAAACTGGTGAAGTCCACATTGATACCATTAGGCTGCAGGGTTCCCAGGCGGAATATGAGTTGCTGTTCCTGCAACCTTCGGGTGGCATCATTGTGGCAGTGCAGGAGGCCCATGATGGACATGGCATCTAAAGAATGGCAGGGGGAGTGGAAATGGTTTGCGACTGGGAGGTGCAGTTGTTTGTTGCGAACTGAGCGGAGGTGTTCTGCAAAGCGGTCTCCAAGCCTCCGCCTGGTTTCCCCAATGTAGAGGAAGAGGAAGCCACACCGGGTACAGTGGATGCAGTATACCACATTGGCAGATGAGCAGGTGAACCTCTGCTTAATGTGGAATGTCATCTTGGGGCCTGGGATAGGGGTGAGGGAGGAGGTGTGGGGGCAAGTGTAGCATTTCCTGCGGTTGCAGGGGAAGGTGCCGGGTGTGGTGGGGTTGGAGGGCAATGTGGAGCGAACAAGGGAGTCACGGAGAGAGAGGTCTCTCCGGAAAGCAGACAGGGGTGGGGATGGAAAAATGTCTTGGGTGGTGGGGTCAGATTGTAGAAGGCGGAAGTGTCGGAGGATGATGCGTTGGATCCGGAGGTTGGTGGGGTGGTGTGTGAGAACGAGGGGGATCCTCTTTGGGCGGTTGTGGCAGGGGCGGGGTGTGAGGGATGTGTTGCGGGAAATGCGGGAGACACGGTCAAGGGCGTTCTCGATCACTGTGGGGGGAAAGTTGCGGTCCTTGAAGAACTTGGACATCTGGGATGTGCGGGAGTTGAATGTCTTATCGTGGGAGCAGATGCGGTGGAGGCAGAGGAATTGGGAATAGGGGATGGAATTTTTGCAGGAGGGTGGGTGGGAGGAGGTGTATTCTAGGTAGCTGTGGGAGTCGGTGGGCTTGAAATGGACATCAGTTACAAGCTGGTTGCCTGAGATGGAGACTGAGAGGTCCAGGAAGGTGAGGGATGTGCTGGAGATGGCCCAGGTGAACTGAAGGTTGGGTTCGAAGGTGTTGGTGAAGTGGATGAACTGTGCGAGCTCCTCTGGGGAGCAAGAGGCGGCGCCGATACAATTGTCAATGTACCGGAGGAAGAGGTGGGGTTTGGGGCCTGTGTAGGTGCGGAAGCGGGATTGTTCCACGTAACCTACAAGGAGGCAGGCACAGCTGGGGCCCATGGCCACCCCCTTAGTCTGTAGGAAGTGGGAGGAGTCAAAAGAGAAGTTGTTGAGGGTGAGGACGAGTTCGGGTAGGCGGATGAGGGTGTTGGTGGAGGGGGACTGGTAGGGAAGGAGGACCCCAACCTTCAGTTCACCTGGGCCATCTCCAGCACATCCCTCACCTTCCTGGACCTCTCAGTCTCCATCTCAGGCAACCAACTTGTAACTGATGTCCATTTCGAGCCCAGCGACTCCCACAGCTACCTAGAATACACCTCCTCCCACCCACCCTCCTGCAAAAATTCCATCCCCTATTCCCAATTCCTCCGCCTCCGCCGCATCTGCTCCCACGATAAGACATTCCACTCCCGCACATCCCAGATGTCCAAGTTCTTCAAGGACCGCAACTTTCCCCCCACAGTGATCGAGAACGCCCTTGACCACGTCTCCCGCATTTCCCGCAACACATCCCTCACACCCCGCCCCCGCCACAACCGCCCAAAGAGGATCCCCCTCGTTCTCACACACCACCCCACCAACCTCCGGATACAACGCATCATCCTCCGACACTTCCGCCATCTACAATCCGACCCCACCACCCAAGACATTTTTCCATCTCCACCCCTGTCTGCTTTCCGGAGAGACCTCTGTCTCCGTGACTCCCTTGTTCGCTCCACACTGCCCTCCAACCCCACCACACCTGGCACCTTCCCCTGCAACCGCAGGAAATGCTACACTTGCCCCCACACCTCCTCCTTCACCCCTATCCCAGGCCCCAAGATGACTTTCCACAATAAGCAGAGGTTTACCTGCACATCTGCCAATGTGGTATACTGCATCCACTGTACCCGGTGTGGCTTCCTCTACATTGGGGAAACCAAGCGGAGGCTTGGAGACTGCTTTGCAGAACACCTCCGCTCAGTTCGCAACAAACAACTACACCTTTCAGTCGCAAACCATTTCCACTCCCCCTCCCATTCTTTAGATGTCATGTCCATCATGGGCCTCCTGCAGTGCCACAATGATGCCACCCGAAGGTTGCAGGAACAGCAACTCATATTCCGCCTGGGAACCCTGCAGCCATATGGTATCAATGTGGACTTCACCAGTTTCAAAATCTCCCCTTCCCCAACTGCATCTCAAAACCAGTCCAATTTGTCTCTGCCTCCCTAACCGGTTCTTCCTCTCACCCATCCCTTCCTCGCACCCCAAGCCGCACCCCCATCTACCTACTAACCTCATCCCACCTCCTTGACCTGTCCGTCTTCCCTGGACTGACCTATCCCCTCCCTACCTCCCCACCTATACTCTCTCCACCTATCTTCTTTTCTCTCCATCTTCGGTCCGCCTCCCCCTCTCTCCCAATTTATTCCAAAACCCTCACCCCATCCCCCTCTCTGATGAAGGGTCTAGGCCCGAAACGTCAGCTTTTCTGCTCCTGAGATGCTGCTTGGCCTGCTGTGTTCATCCAGCCTCACGTTTTATTATCTTGGATTCTCCAGCATCTGCAGTTCCCATTATCTCTGATCATAGTGAGTGACTTAGCTTCCCCAATATTGACTGTGACTCCCTGAGAGCAAGAGGCGTAGACGGGCGGAATTTGTTATGTGCATGCAAGAGGGTTTCTTGGAACAGTATATAGATAGTCCAACTACAGAAGGGGCCATACTTGACCTTGTATTGTCTAATTAGCCCAGCCAGGTGACTGGCCTTTCAATTGGAGAGTATTTTGGAAACAGTGATCATAACTCCTTAAGCTTTAAGATAGATTTGAACAAGAATAAGTCAGAACTTTGTGGAAAGTGCTAAATTGGGGGAGGGTAAATTATGTCCATATTAGACAGGAGCTAGGGAGTACTAATTGGGAAGAGCTATTATCAAGCACGTCCAAATTTGAAAAGTGGGAACTGTTTAAAGACCTGCTAGGGAGAGTTCAAGACTGCACGTTCCAGTCAGAAGGAAGGATAAGGATGGTAAGGTAGGGGACCCTTGGATAAGGAGGGATGTTGCAAATTTAATCAAAAGGGAAAAAGAAGCATAGGAAACTAAAATCAAACAGGGCCTATGAGTAACTTAAGGAAAGATGGAAAGTACCCAAGCAGGGAATTAGTAGAGCAAGAAGTGGGGGCCAATAAATGACCTTGGCAAGTAGGGCTGTGGATAGTGTAGAAGAGTTGTCATAGGGTACTGCAGGATATAGATCCATTGCAGATGTGGGCAGAGAAATGGCAGATGGAATTTAATTTGGGTGACTGTGAGGTGCTGCATTTTGGGAGATCAAATGTTAAGATAAAGTATACAGTTAATAGCAGGACTCTGAACAGCATTGATGTACAAAGGGATCTTGGGGTTCAAGTTCACAGCTCCCTGAAAGTGGCCACACAAGTAAACAGGGTGGTCAAGAAGGCGTATGGCATGCTTCCCTTTATTGGTCAAGGAATTGAATACAAGAGTCAGGATGTCATGTTGCAGCTTTATAAGACTTTGGTTAGGCCACACTTGAATATTGTGTTCAGTTCTGGTGACCACATTACAGGAAGGATATGGAGGCTTTGGAGAGGGGTCAGAAGAAGTTCACCCAGAGCTGCCTGGTTTAGAGGGTATGAACTATAAGGAGAAGCTAGAAAAACTCAAGATGTTTTCTCTTGGGTGGCGGAGCCTGAGGTGAGATTTGACAGAAGTCTTTAAAATTATGATATGTGTAGCTAGGGTTGATGGTCGGAATCTTTTCTCCCCCAAAGTTGAAATGTCAAAACTCGGGCATACGCATTTTAGGTGAGAGGAGATAAGTTCAAAGGAGACGGGAGGGGCAAGTTTTTAACACAGTGAGTGGTAGGAGTCTGCAACATGCTGCCAGGGGTGGTGGTGGAGGCAGATACAATAGGAGCATTTAAGGCACTTTTAGATAAGCGCATGAATATGGAAGGAATGGAGGGAAATGGACCAAGGACAGACAGAAGGGATTAGTTTCATTTGCCATCATGTTCATGACGTGGGTCGAAGGGCCCATTCCTCTGCTGTGTTCTAGTTCTAAGCTCTGTGTACAAATTCCTTTTACTGACATAAACCAGGAACCTGTGTAACCTCCAGTGATGCCTCAACACCATCCTCCCATGCCTTCTTAAATGATACCGCTTTTTCTAAGCCTGTTTCTTACACCATAGCTCTGAAGAGTGCAACAAGTTTCAAATTCTTGTATCCTTTCAGCAATGTTCAGTTTCTGTACTACAAAGCAATTATTTCTATAGGGCAACATTCCATTAGCTCTTTAACTTGTTTTGTTTTATTTAAACTACCCACTAGTTATTAGAATCATATCTCTGGACAATATCTGGACTATAGTTAAACTGTTTGTTTTAAAATTTCAGCAAGCTTATTAGTTAATTGTCAGTCAGCATTACGGCAAAATATCTACCAATAAGGGTCTATTTGTGACCAAATTAGGCCTGTTGAGACAGGGTGTAAATGTTGCTTTCCCATTGGTATTCATTGTGACTCATCCTGACGAATGCCAGATGAAACCCTTGGATAAAATATATCTTTCGTTCAGCAATACTCGAGAAAACCATTTTTTTATTCATTGCGAGGATGTGGGCATCACAGGCTCGGCCAGCATTTATTACCCATCCGTAATTGCCCAGAGAGCAGTTAAGAGTCAACCATACTGGTGCAAGTTTGGAATCACATGTAGGCCAGACTAGAGAAGGATGGAAATTTCCTTCCGTAAAGGATATTAGTGAACCAAGTGAGTTTTACCCCAACAGTTGACAATGGGTTTATGGTCAACATTAATTCCAGACTTTTTTTTAATATTTGATTCAAATTCCACTATCTACCATGACAGGATTCAAACCCAGGCCCCCAGAGCATTTCTCAGGACTCTGGATGAACAGTCCAGTGATAATACAACTAGGTCATTTCCTCCCTGTTATTTGTCTGTCTCTCTAAGACGGGATACCATTCTTCATAATGAAAATGGATGAGAATTTCAGCAAGAATATCCAAAGCTCTTCAAAGGCTTAGGCAAACTGAAGTGAAGTGTCATGGTGCTCTGTATAAAGATGCTAAACTCACCTACTTAAACACACCTAGCAAAATTCCTCATCAAGTAACCAGAAAAGTAAAATCTCAGTTTGACAGAAGGATGGAAATTAGGATCATATTGCCAGTGTTAGAATCAACACAAAGGTGTTTACAGGGTTTGTGTGCATGAAAACCGGAGAGCAAAAATTGGGTATGAAATTCATGCAGCTAAACAAAGGAGTTAGAAGGGAAAGCATCTAATTTTGTCTGTTAATTTAGTTTGGCTAAACTGACAACGAGCAAGTTTTTTCAGAAAAATGGAATGTCAACAGCAGATTCTAGCAGATAGACTTAGAGCAAGAGTCCAGGTTGCTGATGGCACTAACAACACTATTTGGGTGGTATTCCTTAAAATGTCCACCATTTGGGATCCCCTTTGCACCAGCAATTTTCAAAATAGAAATGTCTTGAATTGTGAAAAGGAATAAGGGAACCATTTTCCATACAGATGCCATCCTAGTGCAGGGCACAATGGAGAAATAACACGACCAGAGGGTCAAGGACATATTAAAAGCATTACAGAACATCACTCTAAAAGAGAAATGACAATTCTCCAGAACAACAATTAAAGTCCTGTGACAAATTATCCAAGAACAAAGCATCATGGTGGATTCAAAGAAGACAAAAATTATCAGTGAATTTCTGGCACTGAAATATTCAAATTACATACAGTGATCCTTGGGCATGGTGAATCATGTGGAAACATTTATCTCTAACTTAGCCAGTAATAGTCAATCTGAAGAGATCTTCTTAAATAAAGACCAACAATGGCATCAGGAACAGCCTGCAGGTTTTGGAAGAAATAATACTTTTTACTGATGTTTTTAGATATTTCAATCCAGGTGTATTCACTAAAATAGCTGTAGATGCATGGTCCACAAGACTTGGTGTTGTCCTTACTTAAGTGCAAACCAATCAAATTCAAAATCCATCTATTTTATGTTGAGAGTTTTGATGGAGGCTTACAAAGGCAGAAAGTGTCAGCAGATACTTGGGGATGTAAAAGTTTCACAGACTATTGCACAGGAATGAAATTCGATGTCAAGATGAACCACGAATCCTGAGCAACATTATCAGGATTGAAATAAAGATAAAAAATACTTCTGTGTATTCAAAGTTTCAGGTTTAGGTTGATGAGATACAATCAATGGAATGGTCTATGTGAAAGGCAGGATATAATGCTGGATGCACTCAAGGGCAGCAGGGCATTGAGCAGAAGATCTTATTCTTGAAAAATCAGGGTGTTTTTCTAGAGCAATAAACAATACCAGCAACTGATGGAAGATTCAGCCAAATTCATGCTGCTCAGAAATCTGACAAACATCTGACAACCCTATGCCTATGAAAGTGGTCTACATAGAGTCCTGCAGACCAAGTGCTAAAAATGTACCATTAACAAAACCAATGCTTGACTATAATGGAAAATTTATTAATTTGCCACCTTACAATGCCTATATCATAGCTGATTTAAAGAGAAATCTTACAGAAACTCCACTGGGACATCCAAAGTAACATGAAGTGAGAGAGAAGAGCAAATCAGTGTAAGAGCCAGGTATGTTGAAAGACATAGGATTCCATTTTGTCAAGCCTTACACGTTGCTACAGAGTGAATGATTTAATCAATGTTTCCAGCAGGACTGTAGGAAAGGCCACAGACATGATTTCTTCAACTTTAGAGGTAATGTGTGTTTAGTCCTAATGGACTGATATTCAAGATAAATTAAAATGGCAAAACTTTATTCAACCACAGCAGACTCTGGAATCTGAGCAATTCATGGTTTACAGGAAGAATTCTTGTCAGATAATAGAAATCTCTAGATGTGCATGACGATTTTGGGAAGTTTACTTTGGAGGCAGGCATCACCTAAGTGACAGATTCCCTAATGTAACGTGAGTTGAACAGACAGACTAAAAGTGTAGTCAAGACCGTGAAGTCATTGATGCATAAAAATCCAAACAGGAGATTAACTCTACACTGTTTTGGAGCAATACCACTGAATAACGGGTATTCATTAGTGGAATTGTTAATGTGTTAAGTGTTAGAATGTCCAACCTCTCAGGACCACGAGAAGGTAAAACTCCAGAGAAGCACCACAGCAAAAAACACAACAGGGGTGTTAAATTTAGGGCAAAACTCTTCAAGCTTACAGCCAAAATAAGAATTTTGGTTAATGGACAAGAAGTCAGAAGTCAGGGCAATCAGACAAACAGATCAATGGGGTTCTTATCTTGAACAAACATTTAAGAGGAACAGGAAATCATTGAATTTACTCAAGCCAGAGAGTGAGACTGAATGTGATGATCACAGAATATGCTACAGTCATACCCATGCTATATCAGATAGTGTACCAAATGGTTCAATTATACCAAACATTACATCATCGTCGCCCTAGCATTGAACTCAGACCAGGGCATCAGTCAAAGTTCCAGAGTGACCTGTGAAATTTGCTGTTTCGAAGGAGAAAAATGATGGTGATCACAACGATAATGTCAGTAATTAAATGAATGATTTCAAAGTCTAAGTAAGTAGAAGTAAACAATTGGAATAATGTAGGCCAAATAGAGAGAAGCTTGGGGAGGCTATGGTATAACAACATTTTTATAAATCATGATGATGTAATTGATCACATGATTTGATTCTGTAAGAGAGAAGAAACCAGGCTGAGATACTACACTAAAGAACTACATTGTATAATCTACCTAAAAATCTAAATGGAGTATTATATTACTTATGAAGTTGAAGAGCCTTATTTAAAGATAAAAAACAAGCAGCCTTAAAAACAGTGTAAGTGCAGACACCCACTGCCCAGGATGTTGCATTTATATTAATGTGCAAGAACGGTGTCAGTTTTAAGCACATGATAAAGCAATAATCACTTTCTGCCTTTTTTGGTATAGAGTCTTTTACATTCTTGAACACAAAGATATCTCTTATTCTAAGGCCTTACTAAATATGAGGTTTAGGGAACATGACTTGTCACTTCCTGCAAATAAACATACTTACATTTTACTCCCACCTTCTGTTTCCTACTTGCTAAATGACTTTTAACCCCAGACAAAAAAGTTCTGAATTCCTTGGATTCTCATTTTTTCTTATTATTGCTCTTGTCAATTTTTACAGAATGGCTTTTGAAAGTCCACACTCATATTGGCCCATTGTTTGTTGTTAAAACAGTTGTGAGGTTACCAGCACTTACCATTATTAAATAATAAATTGGACAGCAACATATGGCAACTAAATACATGGATCATGCAGAAGGCAGGAAGTTTTCGTCAGAGTTGTTCTATTACTCAGAAGTTGTGTAATGCCTTGGATTCAAACACAGAACGGTCATGAAGTTGCAATGTACGCCCGCTGAACACACCAGAATGAGTCAGGGCTCCTCCATGCAGGAAATGTCTTGCTGCTGAGAGGAAGGAGTTGGCTTCTTGTTTTTCTCTTCCTCGTACGTCTTTCAATTTGAGGTTTCCCTGAAGCTTTAGAAGCGCGGTATCCCATGAATTTACACAGGGATTTGCTAAGCAGCCACAGAATTTACATATAGTCACCTTTTGACTGTACATCTTGTTTTGATAGTCCAGTTTATGCGTGAGTTATCCAAGGTTATGATCCATTCTTAAGTAAGTATAAATTTACCAATGACTACAAATTCTGTGTCATCATTCATGTGCATTTCCGTACCTTCCTTCAACTAAAATAGGCTGACATGACTTGCCCTTGAAGCCAAGATAGATGCTTTGGATCAGTTCTTATTTGTTCTTAATCTCTCTGTTCCTCATGAGTGATTCTAATTCTTTCCTAAAATCTGAAACTATATAACTATCTCCATATATCTATTGGTGTGTATGTGTGCATTTTATGCCAATTAGTTTTCTAGATTGATCCTATTGAGAAAAGAGTGTTCCCATATATTGCTGCAATTAAACACAAGTATCTGTGTACATCCAAAAGTAGCTATCAATGTGTGGATAATCTATTGATTTCTCTGCCTAAATTCCCTCTGTGCACAATCTGATCTTCTACAAGATTTAAAAGCAGCAATTGGCACATATTTTCCTGAAATAAACATACAGTATTTCATAACTATTTTGAAATTCTGTGTCTAACAAAGTTGGAGATTTATGGCACGTAGCGTTCTGTGCTCCTAAGTTTATTTTTTTTAAAAACAGAACTTTTCCAAACTACCTCATCTGTTACATGTCTGAAACCAGAGGCTCCAAGTCTAAATGCGTCTCCTGTGAGAGTCTTTTGTATTTTGGGGAAACAATGAAGCAGTACTGCAGAATTCTTACCCACTTCAGTGCTCAGAGCATGGAGACGGCTGAACCATTCTTGACCGCATTTTGCTAATCATTCCCAGACAGTGATTGTGGTATTATGAATAACCCTATAAATTGCAGTCTTCACACAATAACCAATGTAAGTGATTTATGAAATGGCAGAATTATGACATCACTAAACTGCTTAAGAAAAGCTGTGGACTCAAGTAAGTGAGCAATGATGAGCTTGCATTACAACAGATGGCAATGAATAAGTTCAAAGTGAAATTTCCAAATCTCTGATTTCAAATCAAATCAGAACCTGACTCACACACCCCTAATTGTTAGCATAATTGATTGAAGACATCTGTTCCAAACTTACCTTAAATCTGCATAAAGACTGGAAACCAACAGCTTTGCTAATGTGGTCTACACAGATTCAGACCATAAAAAGGAAAATGATCATTGGGCCTGAGCCTCGACAATTTTTCTTTTGAGTATGATTTTTCCATTTTTCTCCAGTCCCTATTAATTAAGGAAAGCAAACAAAATTATGGAAGGATTTACCACAGCAAGCAAAGCTAATTTCTGCCTTTGGGTTACCTTGCATTAAAGTTAGCAAATTTTGTAGAAAAGCATTTTGCATTTGGCTTTTCCTACAAATTACCATCTGTTTTAAAATATTAAGTGTTGCAAAATGTACTAGTAATAATTGCGTTCTTAAAGCATTTGTCTAACATCAGAATTTTCCAACCAGAAATTGCTTCTGCTTTTGAAAGCCTCGTTGAGCCTCTCTCCGCTGCACTTAGAGTCATGGAGTCATAAAGACGTACAGCATGGAAACAAGCTCTTCAGTCCAACTTGTCCATGCCAGCCAGGTTTCCTGGATTAATCTAGCCTCATTTGCCAGCATTTGGCCCATATTCCTCTAAATCCTTCCTATTCACTAACCCTCCAAATGCCTTTAAAATATTGTATTTGTAGCAGACCACCACCATTTCCTACAGCAGCTCATTCCTTACACCCATCACCCTCTGTGTGAAAAAATAGCTCCCTAGGAACCTTTTAAAACTTTCTCCTCTGACCTTAAACCTATGCCTTCTAGTTTTGGACTCCCCTACCCTGAGGAAAAAACCTTGGCTATTCAGCTTACCCATGCCCCTCATGATTTCATAAACCTCTATAAGGTCAGCCTCAGCTTCTGGCGCTCTGCAGAAAATAGCCCCAGCCTACTCAACCTTTTCCTCTAGCTCAAACCCTCCAACACTGGCAACATCTTCATAAATTTTTTCTGAACCTTTTCAAGTTTCACAACATCTTTCCAATAGCTGGGAAACCAAATGTAGTTAATGTTAAGGGTTTGAAGCTTCTGAGTAATTTTACTCAACTTTAACCCCTCAATTTGTCCTCAAAGAATAACTGCCATGCAGGAATACCAGACACTATCTCATAGAGAGAATTCCTTAGGTGAGATTAAACACATCTACTACCAGATTCAAGAACAGCTTCTTATCCTGCTCTAATCAGACTTCTGAATGGACCTCTTAAGTTTTAAGTTTAAATTTTGATATCTCTCTTCTCTGCCGCCATAATATCCTATTCTTTGTTCTTTGTTCTGTTTTACGACCCTAATGCACTTTGTATGGCATGATCTGCCTGTACTGCACATAAAACAAAACTTTTCACTGTATCTAAGTACAGGTGACAAAAATAAATCAAACCATATCAAATCAGATCGAATCGAAAATTTGCTTGCTATAACTGAAGGTCAATGTTCCCTTGCCGTATTCGAGTAGTTCTGTATTTTCTAAGCTCTGTCAAAACTTTTGCAGTGAAATATAATGTTAACAGTATAGTTCTAGACTGTGGATGTGGTTTCCTCAGTGGGAGTTTCATTATTCCTCAGTTATAAAGAGAAGAAGCAGAAAGAACTGGAAGAAGCTTATTGGATATTGTTTGATAATACCTCATAAAAGATATTTCTTCTTCCCACATGCCCTAGGCAAGATTTAGAGATAAGAGGTCTTTCTTGACTATTATGACCATTGTTGCTTCAGAAAGCTATCTTTCTTGCTGGAGTTTATTGGAGAGATGTTTCAACTTTTGACTGAAAACCTGTAACCACTTACAGCAAAACATCCTTCTCTGTACCAGTCAAGCTCATCACTGCTTTGCATTTCATTACAACTGGGCCTTTCCAAACAATATCTAGTGGAATTTTTGTTGAACAATATTGAACAAATTAATAACAAAAATACATGTCTCACAATAGCAAATGCATCCATTGAATTGCCTATTGTGTCATTAATAACTTCAACAACATTTTTACTATAAAGCCTCAGCTTAATCTCAAAATCCTAGATTTCTCCTGAACATCGATAGATTCTTAGCACGAGCAGTGTGCAGATGATCATTTCCTGAAAGTAAATCTAAAGTGCTCATTGAACTTTGCTGGAAAATGAATTTGAATCATTGAGGCTTTTGATTTGCTGCTGTCTACCTCAATTGCTGCAAACCATTTCATCTTAATTTTGGCTTTAAAATCCATTACAAATCTTTCTATTCCAAGAAAAACACTAATCTGTGAGCCCAGTGAGTTTTCTTTTTAATAAAGCAATGAACTTTTCAACCATTTATGAGGTAATATTTGTGAGATTATGCAGATTTATGGCTATTAAAGAACATATAAGTCAATGAACTCTCAATAGTACCCTTTGTACTTAAAGAGCTTGATGCTAGGAATTCATTGAATGATGACAGAATGGTACATGCACAGTAGCCAAAAGAGGGCACAAGATAATAAAGTGTGGAGCTGGATGAACACAGCAGGCCAAGCAGCATCTCAGGAGCACAAAAGCTGACGTTTCGGGCCTAGACCCTTCGGGTGAGACGCTGCTTGGCCTGCTGTGTTCATCCAGCTTCACACTTTATTATCTTGGATTCTCCAGCATCTGCAGTTCCCATTATCTCTGATACAAAAGAGGGCACAGTTGGCTCAATGTAGGAGACTAAAAGACAAGTTGTAGTGGTCACTAAACAACTCAATATATCTGACTTCACAAGATTGCCAACTTGTCGCCCATGAACGTAACCACAGTGTAGCACAAATAACACTCACCTATCCTCCTAGAACTGCCAGCAATTCTGTCGTAGTCCCTTCATGATATCTCTTGGCATATAACAGGGCACTTCCAAAATGTCCGACTCACTAGGAATAGTGTCACAGACAATGAGTAAAAATACTGAAAATAAAACATTTCTGTACATATCCCAGGTATCACACCTTTTTCACACCTATGTGTAGGATTTAAATTTTGAAACAAATGCTTTGTCATTGTCTTGCTTACAGTCAGGTGAGAAAAGGTGAACTAGTGTCCCATTTTCAAACTCCTTTTTTTGGTGTCAACAAAGATTAATCCTTTCTAGCACAGGGCTACAACTGCCTCCAATTAAAATGCAGTTAACTCTCCTTATTGTAAGTGATAAAAACACCGATCACACTGAGTTCTTCAGCTCACACTTTTATTACTCACAAACTCTGAGAAAGATTATATCATGCATCCAGCCTTTGTGTAGCCATGTGATCCCTCACACATGCACACACGCACATGTACAGTTAAAATGGGATAGTTACAAAAGCAAAGTACAGAGGATACTAGAGATCTGAAATAAAAACAATGTTTTAAAAGCAGGTGTGGCAACATTGTAGAGAGAGAGAAAGAGTGAATATTTCATGTCCAATATGACCCTTCTTTGGAAGTAAAAGGTGTTGGAAAGCAATGATATTTATGTTGTTAACAAAGGGAAGGAGAATAAGTGGAGCAGAAGGTGAGGGTTCGCAGAGCAACAGACAACAGAAGCGCTAATGGTTTCAGAAGAATACAATAGGTGCAGAATAAATGTTCATAATAGGTGTGAATAATAGAATAATTGACAGCAAACATATACCAACAAGACTGTGATGACAGCTGGGTGGGAAGTGGGGTGGGGTGGGGTGCAGAAGGGGTCTAATCAAAATGGAGCACAGTGTTCACAGTCTCAATTTACTGAACCTCATGTTGAGTTCCAGCAACATGCAAGGAAAGCTGGATGAACGGACCTCATTTTCCACTGAGGCACTTTATAGCCTTCAGAATTCAACACTGAGTTCAACAACATCAGATGTTAACACTATGCCCTATTTTGATTGGACCACTTTTTCCCCACCACTGTTGTCTGTACAATGATGGTCAATCTTCAGTTTTGATGTTGATCAGGTACATTTGGATCTTTATTTGAAATGGATTCTTTGTTTTAAGCTTTCTTAGTTTCTCTATTTTTTCCCATGGGATGGACAGGGGTTGGGTGAGAAAGAAAGAGATGATTACATTATGCCTGTAGGCTCTGGGTGTTTTTTTACTGGCAACATTCTATAGTGCAACCAATCAGATGACTGTTGTCAAGCAGAACTTCCTTAATTAAGAAAAAGCAAGTGAGGGAAGACCCTGGAGGCAAGCGTGAGAGAAGATAGTGGCACTTATACATACAGAGTGGAGAAGGTAATTGACATGCTTCCTACTTTGCCGCCCATTTTCCAAATGGCTGAGTCTGAACTGATCCAGCTGGTAACCACAGACCAGGCTACCAAGGTCAAGTGTCATATCCTCCCCTGCATTTTCTGGGGAAGAAGGCATCCCACATTTGCACCATCCTGTCCAACAGCATGCCAAGGGCCCTGGCCACAAGGTGGGACACAAATTTATTTTTGTCTGCCATTTGTGGGGGCAAATATCAGGGTAGCTACAAGCTGAAGCTGCTTGGCTGGGTGCACAAATGGCCTTTTAAAGATAGCACCAACGCCAGGAATGTCAATCATTTCTGGGCATTCTGGCAGTGGTGAGTTATTCTGGGACTTGCACCTGCTGTAGAATGGTGTGAGAATCAGGCAAGAGGGCCAGCATAGGGATGGGGTACATAGTTAAAGAGGCGAGTTTGGTAAGGTATGGTGAGAGGTCACTCCAGCCCTCATGGAATGAATTCCTTTATGAAGTTATTACTGACACTTAACCAAAAAATGTAAGATTCGGCCCACTATCCTGAAATAAGTATACAATGAATAATGCCTATGCACAAAATGATTTATTGTCATAAACAATATCAAACCACATCATACACACAATATAGTGTTTAGCACAGCCTTCTTCATTGCCACATAGGGACACATTTATAAACATTTTTAAATTCATCTTTTTATCTATCCTCTAATAATAGTACCAGTTACGCTACACTAATGGAAAATAAAGTAGCATGTAATTAGATATTGATTTATCTGGATCTCTAGTATTAAGATAAGAATGATCCAATTTTTATCATGAAAAAGGCACACAATTGCTCCTGTCCTTGAGGAAGTTTGGTTTCTCCACAGTGGTAACTGAAACTGCTGCCTGATTTCAAGCAAGTAAATAATGATTTTAATGAAGTAATCTAAATCACGAAGTTTGATGTGCATTCCTGAAATTTAACTTCCTGTGAAAGGCATGGTGTGAAAACGTTAGCTTGGGAAATGTTTTCATTTCTATGTTTAAGTACACTGGAGTCAAAGTGTTAAATAAAAGATTGTGGGTAGAATTTAAATGTTTGCTGCCATGGAGTGAGTAATTAATAGATGGGAAGGTGGCGGATGTCAACCTGGCCACCCTAATTATGTTCATTGTGGCAAAGCTTGCAACGGTCCCCATTGCCAATTTGAACAGACTTCCGAAAAGTGTCAACGCAGGGTTCTTACTGGCTGGAGGTGAGATCCTATCATCTTAAAGAAATATTGCCCTTCATTCCAATTTTAAATTAAAGTTGCAAAATAATTTAACTCAGTCATTTCATCCCTATCTACAACCATGGAATATAACTTTCCACTTATTTGCTTCTACAGTGAATCAACTTACTGAAAAATATGCTTCATTGCCAAATCAGATAAAGCGATAGAATTAAATGTGAGTTGAGGACAAAACTTAGGTGAGCACAGAGAAGAGACTGAAAATGGTTTTAATGTTTTAAATCTCCAACAACAATAAAAATCTGAAGAAATGAGAATCCACCCTTACAATAATGAATTTTCAGTGCCAGAGGGTTTGTTTGGAAGTAATCATAAGTTATGATATCAGTAAAAGAGCATTTAACGTATTGAGCCAAACTTAGTTCATATTTGCCTTGAGAATACCACAACAGCTTGCCATTCAGTGCATAGTGAACAGGTAAGGTTGAGTTCCCATTTTCATAAAGCTTACAGTGGGGTGATGGAATATGATCAGCAACTTTTGAATATGCAAATGTAACCATGCATCTGTCCATAATCAGACTCTGTTGCAACATTTGCAGATAAATAACAGAGACTACTATCCATACTTACAAATCCACAGAGGAACTCAAATCTGAAATACCCATTACTTTTGCTGATATTGTACCATTCAGTTGTTCTCACTCGTGGGAAAGCCCTGCATGCACAGAATGTGTGCAATAGATGTTTGCAAAGTGTGGTTGGTCCAGTACAACTTGCATATCATGCCATGCACCTTACAAAGATGGATCATAGAATTTACTTCCACTATTCGAGTATGAGTTACTGGCAGTTTCAAAATAAGCATTGCTGCATACTCATATACAACATCAGAAATGTAGAGTTGAAGCAATACGAAACCCCACAGTATAATTCTGTGACACCATTCATGCCCAAATCAATATCATTACTTATTGGCTGTACATGACCAAGCCATTCAAAAATGAAATATAAACACAATCTAATTAGAAACTGGTAAAGCTTCCCAATAGACCAACAGATTCAACTCATACAAGCATTACTAATAACTGATTCCTCTTCAACAAAACCCCAAGTGGTATCATCACAACTGCAGTGATGTGGACTACACACCTGTCAATTATCACGCTGTGAGTGAGACTCTCTCTTTCTCTTAAAAAAAGCTTGATATATGCCAACTGTAAAGAATAAATATTGTTTCAGATTTTAAAATTGGTTCCCAGTTTATTGAAGTATAATTCTGAATAATTCATTACTGTCATCAAAGCTGAGAGTCAGGCATCTAATTTACAATCAGAGGCACAGCCTGAAAAAAGACATATAATTTTATATTTACAACCATGAATACAGAATGTGTATATAGTTAGGAAGACTTCTAAGGTAAACTTTTTGGACATAAGCCTAGGTGAATGCTGGGGTTTGGGGGTGGGGGCACGTGGTGGTGCAGTGGCAATAGATTGCAGATTTGGAAAGGTTTGACCAAATGGGGTTTTCCTCTCTTAGAAAAAGTATTTTGAGATGAAATATGGTAAAATATTTAAACTAGTGAAGCTTTGCACAATTTAGATGTATATTGAGCATCTGCTTTATGCAGATTAAGAACCCTCATCAGCAACCCCTTTGGAATCAAAGATACTCTAAACGATTGTCATGTTTGTCCAGCAAACAGTTTCTGGATATCTCAATCCCACAGAGAACCTTGAATAGTTTCTGAAATGTTTCTCTGCAAGATAACAATGACTAATTGAAAGAAATCATCTCCTTTTGGTCTCAGAGTACAATGTTTTAATTTCTCAATTCATTACTTCTGAACAATTGGAAAACCTCTATAGAAAAATAGTTCTCATTTACATTCCATTGCAACATTGATTCAAAAGATTCTTCTATGGAAACATGATTCCAAAGACATCACAATGGATTAAATTATTTGTAAGTGTTGAGTGGTATGAGGTAGGAACTATTAAAGATGGTTTCTTGGTGATTCACAGGGCTTTTCGAAAACTAGTAATACTGAAAGCATCCATGATGTTTTCTTTCAGGCAGCAGAAGTGCTGTTTCTATGAATTTGCAAACACATTGTGGAGCTTAGTATGCTAGCAGTACATGGTGTGAATTTGAGTTGAGGGTCAGCAGGCAGACCAGAATTTCCTGTTCTATGAAATATGGCAGAAAATGCATTTCAAGTTGTTCATCATACTGTCGTGCTTTTATCATCATCTAAGTGCCTGATGTGCATACTCCTAAAATTCGGAAAAGCCTGTACTGACAAGCTTCCATCAGAAGTTGTTCACCAATGATATCACAATGTTCAGCACCATTCGTGTCTCCACACACACTGAAACAGTCCATGTTCAAATGCAACAAGATCTGGACAATAAACAGGCTTGGGCTGACAAATGGCAAGTAGCATTCGTGCCACATAAATGCCAGGCTATGACCATCGCCAATTAGAAACAATCTATTCACCACCCTTGACACTCAATGGTGTTACCATCACTGAATCCCTCACTATCAAAATCCTCCAAATTATCATTGACCAGAGACTCAGCTGGACTCATTACATACACAGTGGCTACAAGAGCAGGCTGGAAGCTGGGAACACTGCAGCAAGTAACTCACTTCCTGATTCCTGAAACCCTGTCCTTCATATACAAGGCACAAGTCAGGAGTGTAATGGTATACTCCCCACTTGCCTGGACGAATGAAGCCTCAACAACACTTAAGAACCTTGACATCATCCAGGACTAAATAGCTCGCTTGTTTGGCACTACATCCACAAGCATTCACTCCCTCCAGGCTCAGTAACGGAAATGTTACTATCTAAAAGATGCATTGCAGAAATTCACTCACCTCAGACAGCACCTTCCAAACCCACAAGCACTTGAATCTAGAAGGACAAGGGCACAGACATATGGAAACATCGCCACCTTCCAAGTTCCCCTCCAAACTACTCACCATCCTGACTTGGAAATATATCACCGTTCCTTCACTGTCGTTGGGTCAAAATACTGGAATTCCCTCTCTAATGGTACTGGGAGTCAACCCACAGCAGGAGGACTGCAGCAGTTCAAAAAAGGCAGCTCACCACCACCTTAAGGGCAACTGGGGAGGGACAATAAATGCTGGCCAGCCAGAGACACCCACATCCCACAAAATGATAATTTTTTTTAAGAGGTCTCTCATTTTGTTGCACATTGAAAAGTCAGATTGCCTTTCTCTTCATTCAGACAACCTTCCATAACATTATGATTCCACAATATTAAAATGAATACTTACAAACGCAGTTTGTTATTACAAGCATGTTTCTTAGATATTGAAGTTATAAAGTAAATAGCTGTAGGTGATTCCTGAGCATGTAGTGACCTCTAGAGTTATTGCAAAACTAAAAAATGCTCATCAATTACTGAGATAAAATCTGAGACGCTTGCCTAAGTATGTTCTTACCTCAAACCTTTTGGCTTAGGATGGGACAAGCGCTTAGAAACAGATTCAGCATGCAAATGATGGGCCTGACGATTTCCTGTGTGTTTTTTGAATTCATTCAGAGGATCTGGGTGTCACTGGTTGGACCAGGATTTATCGCTTATCCATAAACACCCAGAGGGGAGTTAAGGGACAATCATATTGCTGCGTGTCTGCAGCCACATGCGGGCCAAACCAGATAAGGATGTCAGATTTCCTTCCCTAAAGGATGTTACTGAAAGAGATATTTTTTCCCTGAAATTGGCAATGACCTCATGGTCATCCTTATAACCATTGTGTAATTCTGATTTAAATTCTGTCTTTATTATCTCCTTGAAAGAGAGGCAAAATAAAAATCTAGATAGTAGGATCCCAGGGCATTCAAAACGACCAAATGTTCAGTGGGGCATAATTGGAAGAGTGCCTTGTCTCAAGATATGAAGCTAGTCCCAAAGGAAGCAAAACCATTTGATGTCAAGAAATGGTAACAGCAAGCAAATCCTTTTCAATTGAACCTAGGCGTGAGCAATTCTATTTTCAAGCACAAAGTGGGAAAATATTAAAGGCCTTGTTTTAACAAAGTCTAACATTACAGCAGTGTTATTTCTCAGAGATTTATACATCAGATAGTAATTATCTGAGCAGAGGAGAACAGTACCACAATCCAAAAACTGCAGCATATGCTGACTTTTCCTTTTCAATTAATACTGTAATACATTCATAGTCTAACTTTTCCCCCCAAAGGAAAACACAGCACAGTCCTGAATATCCTGGTGATCAAACATCATTTACTGAGGCCCAAGCAGAAAGACAGACATCTGATTCTCATTATTAATGTGGTATTAAGATCTGCCTCAATACAACAAAAACAGTCAGGTTGATGTATGTGCTTTAAAATTAGCAGCTGGAATAACAAGGCAAGAGAGCAGAAAACGTGACTATTTCTCAAACTGTTTTTGCACCAGTTCTTCCAAGAAATATATATGTTTAAGTTCATTTAATGTTGGTTTTTCCCTGTTCTCTGTCACATGCTCCTAACTTATTCCCTTCTTTATAGAATCATAGAGTAATAGAATCATATAGTATGGAAACATACACTTCGATCCAACCAGTCCATACCGAACATAATCCCAAACTAAACTAGTCCCACCTGCCTGCCCCTGGCCCATATCCCTCTAAACCTTTCCTACTCATATATCCATCCAAATGTCTTTTAAATATTGTAATTGTACCTGTGTCCATCAGGAAGTTCATTCCACACGCAATCTACCCTCCGCTAAAAGAAATTTACCTCATGTATTTTTTTTAATCTCTCCCCTCTCACCTTAGAAATGTCCCCCCAGCTTCGAAATTCCCCATCTTAGAAAAAAGACAACTGCCATCAACTCTATGTATACCTTCATTATTTTATAAACTTCTATCGGGTCACCCTCAACTTCCTACACTCCAGTGAAAAAAATCGCAGCCTATTCATGCTTTCCTTATAACTCAAACATTCCACACCCAGCAACATCCTGGTAAATCTCTTCTGAAACCTCTTCAGCTTGCTAATGTCCTTTCTATAACTGGGTGATCTGGACCGGACACAATATTTCACAAGATGGCTCACCAATGTTTTGTACAACCTTGACATAATGTCCCAAATCCTATCCCTAAAGGACTGAGCATTGAAGGCAAGCATGCCAAATGACTTTCTAACCATTCTGTCTAAATATGATGCAAACTTTAAAGAATTATGTACCTGCACCCCTTGGTCCTTCTGTTCTACAACACTACCCAAGACCCTATTGTTAATTGTATAAGCCCTACCCTTGTTTGTTGCACCAAAATGCAATACCTTGCATTTATCCAGGTTGTGTTCCACCTGCCATTTTTCAGCCCATTGACTAATTTGATAAAGATCCTTTTGTAATCTTAGAAAACCTTCTTCACTGTCCACTATGCTACAAATTTTAGCCTCATCTGCAAACTTACGAACCATGCCTTCTATATTCTTATTCAAATCATTTATATAAATGACAAACGAAGGAGGACCCAGAACCTATCCCTGTAGAATGCTGCTGGTCACAAGCTTCCAGCCCAAAAAGCAACACTCAACCCCGCACCGCCCACTTCTATCTCCTTCCCAAAATCCAGGCGAAGCCACTCCACCATTACTCTCTGCTTCCTGCCTTTTTGCCAATTATTGGCTTTATGCTTTAAGCCAGTTAGCAAAATCACCCTGAATCCCATATGACTTAACTTTACTAACTAGTCTACCATGTGGAACCTTGTCAAAGGATTTACTAAAATCCAAATAAACAACGATCAATGTTCTGCCAGCATCAACCTTTTAGGTAACTTCCTCAAAAAACTCAATCAAGTTTGTGAGACACGATTTTCCTCACACAAAACCATGCTGACTATTGCTAATCAATTTTTACCTCTCTAAATGTCAATACGTTCTGTCTTTTATAATCACCTCCAACAATTTACCCAATAAAGGATATTCTATTCTATACTACAACAGAAGTCAGACTCACAGGTTTATAGTACGCCGGTTTCTCCTTCCAACTTTTCTTAAACAAAGGTACAACATTAGCTACCCTCCAGTCATCAGGCACCTAAACTGCAGTTATAGATGATGCAAATATTTCTGCAAGGGGTCGCATAATTTCCTCCCTTATTTCCCACAACATTCTGGGATACATTAGTTCAGGTCCTGGAGATTTATCCACCTTTATATTCTCTATGAACTCCTGAACTTCCTGTTCTGTAACATGAACTGTTTCTAAAACATCAAAGTTTATTTATCCTCATTCTCTAGACTCCTTTTATTTTCTCCACAGCAAAAAACTGATGCAAAATATTTATTTATTATCTCTCCCATCTCCTGGGGTTCAACACAAAGACAACCCCTTTGGTCTTTAAGAGGCCCAACCCTCTCTCTAGTTACCCTCTTGCTCTTAATGCATTTGTAAAATCTCTTTGGATTATCCTTAACCTTAGCTGCCAATGCTCTCTCATATCCCCTCTTTGCCTTCCTGATTTCTCTCTTAAGAATGCCCATACATTCTTTATATTCAGAGATTCATTGAACTCAGTTGTCAATATTTAAAAAGAATCATCCTTTAATTTTGACTAGAATCTCAATATCTTTATTTATCCATTGTTCCTTCATCTTACCAGCCTTACCCTTCACTCTAACAGGAACAAAATGCCTCTGAACTCTCATCATCACACTCTTGAACGTCTCTCATTTTTCAGACGATCTTTTACCTACCACCAGTCCACTCTAATCAACTTTTGAAAGGTCTCGCCTCATACCATTAATATTTGCCTTACTCCAATTAAGGGTTTTTAACCTTTATGGAAGGCTTATCCTTCTCCATAACCATTTATAAACTGATAGAATTATGATTGCTAGACCCAAAGTGTTCTCCCACTTTTACTTCAATCACCTGCCCTGCCTTATTGCCCAAAAGGAGGTCTAGGCTTGCTCCACCTCTTGTAGGAGCATCCACATATTCCCCCTCCAACCATCTCCCTCCATGTGTTTTCTTGAACACACTTGAAAAATTCTTCACCTCCAAACCTTTATCACTATCGTAGTTCCAGTCAATGTTTGGAAAATTAAAATCCCCCATTATTACAATCTTATTATGCCTACATATATCTGAGATCTCCCTACATAATTGTATCTCAATTTCTCTCTTACTATCGGGAGTTCTATAGTGCAATCCCATCAAAGTGTTCTTTCCTTTCTTATTTGTAATTTCTACCCATGTATTTTCACTGGCCAATTTTTCAGCAACATCTTCTCTCGTTAGAGCAGTAATGTATTTCTTAGTCAAAAATGCCGCACATCCCCATGTTTCTTGCCTCCTTTTCTATCCTTCCCATAGCATCTAAAACCCAGAGCACTGAGGGGCCCGTTTTGTCTACGTCTTAGCCAAGTTTCTGAAATAGCTAAGATGCCCCGATGTCATGTTCTTAAACATGCCCTGAGTTCATCAGCATTACTTGGAGGACCATTCACATTGAAATAAAAGCAATTTTGTTCTTGAGAGTTACTACACATTCTGACTCTCTGCTGTCTTTCTTTTCTAATTGACATGCTCTCCCGACACTCAAAACTTACCCCATGAATCCTACACTGCTACTTAGAATTCTGCCACTCGTCTTCTCGATCAGTATAAAGTCTCCCTTAATAGAATGAGCAAATCCCTCTGCTAAGATATTGGTCTCTTTCCAGTTTAGATTGGACCCATTCTTTTTGAACAGGTTTTTTCTCTCCCAAAAGAAATTCCAATTGTTCAAATACCTGAATCCCTGAGGAGAACATCAGCTCTTCAGCTAGAGACAAAAAAGACTGCAGATACAGGACAGGTAATACCTGAAGAAGAGTAATACCTGAAACATTGACTGCTCCTTTCCTCCAGATGCTGCCTGGCCTGCAGTTTTCTTCCAGCCTCCTGTTTGTCCACCAGCTCTTCAACTTTACCTCGTCTGAATTTGGCATTGGGAGTAAACTAGAAAATACTACTTCTAACGTTTAAGTTTTTTATCTTCTACCTAATCTCTTAAATTCACTCTGCACTGCTTCAATCTTTTCCCTAAAATTGTCATTCCTACCAATGTGTACAATAATTTCTGGATTCTCAGTCTCACTTTTAACAATATGCTTGAAACTCCCTTAACCCAAGCACCAGGAAAGCAACAAACCATCCTAAATTTGTGCTCACTGTCACAGAATTGCCTGTCTACATTCCTGACATCTACATCTTGTCAAACACTGCCTAACAAATGAATAGTTTCATGTGTCCAATAACTGACTGGCCCTTCCATCTCCTCTGAGAGACTATCCGCTTCCACAGTTCCAAAAACTGAATATCTATCTGATTGAGGAATAGCCACCGGAGATGTTTAAACTACCTTCTTACCTTTCCTGACAGTCACCCATCTATCTGACTGTTCCTGCTGGGTAACAACTTTTCCAAACCTACCAACCACCTCACTCCATACCATTTATATGGCCTTAATAACATTTAGCCTAAAAAAGGGATATTTCAATAACACCTATTACCTACAGATAATAATGTTAAAATGGTACAAAGGGAATATATATTTTATGTATATATAATGTATCAAACAAATAAAAATTAAATTAAATCAATCACTTAGCTGATTAACTGAATAAAAATGATTCCTCCTTAATAAACTCGTAGAAGAAAAACGATCCTGTCCAGAGCTGACCATGTGTCGAACTCTCAGGAGCAAAAGTTCAAAAGTGTGGGGAAAGTCTCATACTCAGGGCAGGGTGGGGGTGCGAAGGAAGGGGATGTGTTGTTGGTAGTGGTCATGGCTGCTCAGTGGTTAGCACTGTTGCCTCACAGCTCCAGGGACCCAGTTCCAATTCCGCCTTTGGCCAACTGTCTGTGTGGAGCTTGTATGTTCTCCCCCTGTTTTACTTGGGTTTCCTCTGGGTGCTTTAGTTTCCTCCCACAGTTCAAAGAGGGGAAAGCCAGGTGGATTAGCCATGGGAAATGCAGGGTTACGGGGATAGGGCAGGGGGCTGGGTCTTTTTGGGACGGTCTTTGGAGGGTCTGTGTGGACTTTTTAGGCCAAATGACTTGCTTCCTCACTGTAAAGATTCTATGATTCAAGGCATTTTGCTCATACACTGAGAGGTTCATTGTGGAGAGCGCTGATACTGAAATCAGTACTTCCAACAGTTTCATAGAACAATTGTACCCATTTTCCAGGTACTAACCAGATGCCTGTGACCCCAGTGTGATGACACACATTTATCACTAATGCGAAGTACAAAACAATAAATGGAAATTTCTGATTTTTATTCTAAGTGTGGTTGTGGGTGCAAAAATGCATGCTCGCCCCCACACCCCCTACCCCAACCATGCCGAATGGAGGAGGCCACTAGATCATATGCTAATGACAGAACCCAAATAGTTACTGGTTTCCTGGGGCAGTGATGTCACCAGCCTGCTTGAAGCTGCCAACAGTCAGAGGCTGTCAGCCACTTTGCTGTACTGTCATCAGTTTCAGGTACCCAATGTGAAACTCCAGGAATATTAGGCACAATGGGTCATTTTTCATGAAGTCAGGCTCATAATGAATGGGGAGGGGGCAGGATGTGAACTTTTAACAGTCACCTCATACACCTCCATGCATGTCCCAATCACTGCCTTGGGATAATTGAGGACCCTCTATCTCCAAGAGAGTAAGCACCCAAACATTTTACTGGTTGGGAAGATTGTCAGTATTTTTACTTGCCAGGAATATAGTTAATTGCAATGGCGACATGAAGTGGCCCCTAAGTGGTCATTCATTAACAATTTAAGAGTTTCGATTGTTAACAGGGAAGGAAGACATTCTCATCCAGAAATTAATTCCTGTGGTGAAGTCACAGGAGTCTGAGGTATGCATTTCTCCAGTGAAAGCCAATTTGATTAACTTTCCCTCTTGTCACCATCTTCATTGAGGAAATAAAATGCCCAGGGCCAATTCCTGAAACAGGCATCAGCCCCCTTGCACATTCCATTTAGAGGTCTTGTGCTTTTTTTGAGGCCTTATATGCAATATTTGGCTACTCTGAACACAGCCAGTCTAATTCAAACAAGCTCCACATGCACTAATCCAGGCAGTCTTTAATGATACTGCTGTAAAATGTAAAGCACAAGGTTAATGCTTAAAAATAACACTTAGCTGCATCTGAGGCCATTCTAGCTGTTAAATTTCCCAATCCAAGCCACCTCTACCCAACCACGACCTACCCTGATCCCATTCAGGGATTTATTCAAGGGCTGATATAATAAGGCCAAGAGTCCATTACTAGGGCCATAGAGTCGAACGGCACAAAAATGGACCCTTCAGTTTAACTTGTCCATGACAAACAGATTTCCCAAATTAAACTAGTGCCATTTGCCTGCATTTGGCCCATATCCTTCTAAACCTTTCCTATTCAAATACCTCTCCAAATGTGCTTTATATGTTGTAACTTACCCGCATCTACAACTTCCTCTGGCAATTCTCTCCATATATGCACCATTCTCTATGTGAAAAAGTTGCCCCTCAAGCTTAAACTCCATACTACATCCCCCTAATACAGTTATAAGCTTTGGGACATCTTCAAACTTTTAGATTATCCTCTTATAACCAAGTCTAAATTATGCAGGAGATCAAAAAGATCAGTGATCCTAAAACCAGCAACTGGGAATAAGCATTCTCTGTAATCATTCACCATTACTCTTTGTTTTCTCTAATGGTCAAGGTTATATTAGTGCTCCTTACATCTCAGGTGATTCAACTTTTCAAAAACAAAAGCACTTCACAAAATCTTTTGAAAGTCTTTGTACATATCCTCAACTGAGCTACATTCATCACCCCCTCCATTATTACACGAAGAATTCAATTGGGGCTAGGAAAGGAATTGAGCTACAAATGCTTTCCCAAACTGTGATTTGAATGCATCTTCACAAGGTTTCCCTGGCAAACAAATGCATCTTCACAACCGAGTATAAAGCACATTCCCATCCTTTATAGAATGACAAACTGTTCACGCTGTTGCACCCAACAGGGTTTATCATTATTGATCAAACTTAAGCAGAAAATGAATAGAGGTCATTCAGTCCAACAAGATTGTTCTACTACAAGTTATAACATACTGCATATCATTGCCCTTACATTGTATATTTAATCTTAAGATAAAGTTGCGAATGGGTAATTCTCTCCATCCATTGGCATTGCTGTCTTGTGTAAGCATAACGTCTCATGGATTAGTTAATTAACTCCATGCTACAATTCTCAGTCTAATCACACACACACACACACACACACACACACACACACACACACACACACACACACACACAATGCCCATACGTGTGACATGTGGGGCAATACATTTTGGAAAGACAAACTTGAAAGCAGAATACAGGGTTAACAGAAAGATTCTTGGCAGTATGGAGCAGGAGAGGGGTCTTGGCGTTCATGCTCACAGTTCCCTGAAAGCTGCCACCCAGGTAGATAGAGTTGTTAAGAAGGCATATAGTGTGTTAGCTTTCATTAATAGAGGAATTGAGTTCAAAAGCCGTGAAGTTATGCTCCAGCTATACAAAAGCCTGGTTCGGCCACATCTGGAGTAGTGTGTCCAGTTCTGGTCACCTCCAAAAGATGTGGAAGCGTCGGAAAAAGTGCAGAGGAGATTTACCAGGATGTTACCTGGAATGGAGGAAAGGTCTTACAAGAAAAAGTCGAGACCACGAGGGCTTTTCTCTTCAGGACGATGAAGGATGAGAGGTACCTTGATAGAGGGGTACAAAATGATCAAAGGTATAGATAGAGTGGATAGCCAGACACTTTTTCCTAGGGTGGAGGTAGCTTTTACGAGGGGACATAGTTTTAAAGTGAAAGGAGGTAGATATCAGGGAGACGTCAGAGGTAGGTTCTTTACTCAGATAGTGTTGGGGGCGTGGAATGCATTGCCGGAGAGGGTAGTGGAGTCAGCCTCATTAGGGGCATTTAAGCGGCTATTAAATAGGCATATGGATTAAAGTGTAAGGAAGCGGTGAAGGTTAGATGGACCTTAGGTTTTGGGTAAAAGTTTGGCGCAACATCATGGGCCAAAGGGCCAGTACTTTGCTGTACTGTTCTATGCTGTATGTATAACGTGTCTGAATAAGTTGATTAAAACTCAGTTTTTAAAAGAAAACACTTAGTTGAAGAGAAGAAATTTGCAGCGCTCTAGGGAAATGGAAGCAAAGAGGAATGGACAACTCTTTCAAAGAATTAGTATAAATAAAATGAGTTCTCCCACCATTCTAACAAACTTATCCATCAATTTATTACCATTGGAACAGACTATCCACTCATCAATTTCTGATTTGTGCACAAAGTGGTTGCTGAATCTGTCTATATACAAAAGTATTGTATCATTTCAGGGCATTTCTGTATCAAATCAAGATGCTCTCTAAGTACAAATTGCACTTTCAACTGAAGCCCCTCTAGTGGAGAGAAAAGTTCTTTGGGTAAAGTTTCCAACCAGTAAAACATGAGTTCATATTGACAAAATGGTCCATGATAGACTTTTGAGCATATTGGTGACTAATACCTGTTTGGGCAGTAGTTGGGTTCACATCTGATTAATCTACCAGAGGTCACTGCTCACTGAGGTACTGTGCAGCAAGTCAACACCTTCAGCAGAGAAGCCTGTGGGGAAGCAGAAAATGTTTATAAAGGACCTCCTTCCTTGCACGTGTACAAAATTTCATATTTACACTGACACTGAGAGTTTATTTGGGACATATGCTCAATTATTCCAGATCCTTGAATTTAAAAAAAAACATTGTAGGTAGACAAAGATTCGTCAGAGTGTTGCCATGTAAACTCTAGGTTTCTGAATAAATAAGATTTTCAGACAGTTTTATGCACACTCTGAAGAAAAGGGGCTCTTTACAAAACTTTGTCTGTACATTTTAAGGAAGTCGTCTGTTATCGTGTTATAGAATCATACTGCATTTTTGTCCATGCTAACCACTTTTGGCCCATTTTGACCATGCTAACCAGGTTTCCTCAACTGAACTATTCTCATTTCCCTGAGTTTGTCCTATCTTCTTCTAAATCTTTCCTATCCATGCACCTGTCCAAGTGTCTTTCAGATGTTGTAATTGTACCTACCTCAACCACTTCCATTGGTAGCTTTTTCCAAAAACGCATCACCCTGCGTTTGAAAAAGTTGTCCCTCAGGTCCCTTTTGAATTTTTCCCCTGTCACCTGAAACCAATGGCCTCTAGTTTTGAACTATGCTATCCTGGGGAAAAGACATTGGCTATTCATCTTATTTATGCTTGCCATGATATTATAAACCTCTATATAGGCAGCCCTCAGCCTCCTACATGCCAGGGGAAAAAGTCCTGACCTATCCATCCTCTCCTTTTCGCTCAAACCTTCCAGACTTGCTAACATCCTTGTAAACGTTTTTACACCCCTTCCAGTTCAATAACATCCTTCTCACAGCAGGATGCTGGCTTGCACCGTTCCACAGTGATCATTGACCTGGAGGTTAGAGATCAGAACATGTAGGAAAAGGTCTGTTTTCAGCCCATTGCATTTGGCTAACCAAAATACCTTTTAAGAGAAATAAGGTACCCCTTGGACATGTACCAGAACACTTCTGGGGGAGGAAAGCTGTCTTTTACTGAAGGTAACACACCTTTTGGGGAGGTAAGGTACTTTTTGGGATTATGAAAAGTAGATGTGCCTTGCATGGGAGTATTTGAACTCATTATTCAGACCAAAATTTAATGATTTGGAGTTGGTGGCGATTGGCTGCCTTCTTGAGTTGCTGCAGTCCTTGGGGTGCAGCAAGATACACAGCCTTATTTGGAAGGGAGTTACACATTTTGATCCAATGACAGTGAAGGAATGACAATAAAATTCCAAATCACGATGGTTTTGGGGGGTGAAAGGAATTTGCAGGTGGTGCTGTTCCAAGCATATCCTGCCCAAATCCTTTTAAATGGAGGTGTTTGCATGTTTGGAAGGTGCTGTCAAAGTAATATTGCTGAGTTACTGTGCAGCTTGTAGGTAGTGCACACTGTTGAATCAGAATAACTTGTCCAGCACTAGGTTTGATTCTGCTATTGGGCAACATTCCTTAAATAATCATGGCTGTACTAAAAGTTACACTGGAATCCAATTTAAGATTATCAGCAGGCTCATAACATGATTTATTTGCGCATTCAAGAGCACCATATATTAACACACAGGACCCTGTGTTTTTGGCAAGCAAAAGAAATACATCCATACATCACATCTCTTCCACTGCGGAAAGGGTCATGAAGACTGCAAATCCCTGCTGCATTCCCATTGCAATTCCCTGATTAGAGTTTGTGAGTTTTTTTTAGTTAATTAAGATTAACAGTTAACTTCCTGCTGGATGCCCGTGCCAACTATGGTCCAATCACTCACTCTGCTAGCTGTATAAATTGATGTTCTATTTCTAATATGGTTTCTTGCTGGATGTGAGTTTGCTCGCTGAGCTGGAAGGTTCGTTTTCAGACGTTTCGTCACCATACTAGGTAACATCATCAGTGAGCCTCCGACGAAGCGCTTGTGTTATGTCCCGCTTTCTATTTATCTGGTTAGGTTTCCTTGGGTTGGTGAAATCATTTCCTGCGTTGGTGATGTCATTTCCTGTTCTTTTTCTCAGGGGATGGTAGACTGGCTCCAAATCAATGTGTTTGTTGATGGAGTTCCGGTTGGAATGCCATGCTTCTAGGAATTCTCATGCATGTCTCTGTTTGGCTTGTCCTAGGATGGATGTGTTGTCCCAATCAAAGTGGTGCCCTTCCTTATCTGTATGTAAGGATACGAGTGATAGTGGGTCATGTCGTTTCGTGGCTAGTTGATGTTCATGTATCCTGGTGGCTAGCTTTCTGCCTGTTTGTCCAATGTAGTGTTTGTCACAGTGCTTGCAAGGTATTTTGTAGGTGACATTTGTTTTATTTGTTGTCTGTATAGGGTCTTTTAAGTTCATTAGCTGCTGTTTTAGTGTGTTGGTGGGTTTGTGGGCTACCCTGATGCCAAGGGGTCCGAGTAGTCTGGCAGTCATTTCAGAAATGTCTTTGATGTAGGGGAGAGTGGTTATGGTTTCTGAGCCCGTTTTGTCTGTTTGTTTGGGTTTGTTGCTGAGGAATCAGCGGACTGTGTTCATAGGGTACCCATTCTTTTTGAATACGCTGTATAGGTGATTTTCTTCTGCTCTGCGTAGTTCCTCTGTGCTGCAGTGTGTGGTGGCTCGTTGGAATAATGTTCTAATGCAGCTTCGTTTGTGGGTGTTGGGATGGTTGCTCCTGTAGTTCAGTATTTGGTCCGTATGTGTTGTTTTCCTGTAGATGCTGGTTTGAAGTTCCCCATTGGCTGTTCGCTCTACTGTGACATCTAGGAATGGCAGTTTGTTGTTTTCCTCCTCTTTTGTGAATGTTATGCCAGTAAGGGTATTATTGATGGTCTTGAAGGTTTCCTCTAATTTGTTTTGTTTAGTGATGACAAAGGTGTCATCCACATAGCGGACCCAAAGTTTGGGTTGGATGATTGGCAGAGCTGTTTGTTCGAGTCTCTGCATTACTGCCTCTGCTAAGAACCCTGATATCGGAGACACATCCATCCTAGGACAGGCCAAACAGAGACACGCACAAGAATTCCTAGAAGCATGGCATTCCAACCGGAACTCCATCAACAAACACATTGATTTGGAGCCAATCTACCATCCCTTGAGAAAAGGAACAGGAAATGACATCACCAACGCAGGAAATGACATCACCAACCCAAGGAAACCTAACCAGATAAATAGAAAGCGGGACATAACACCAGCGCTTCATCGGAGGCTCACTGATGATGTTACCTAGAATGGTGACGAAACGTCTGAAAACGAACCTTCCAGCTCAGTGAGCAAACTCACATCCAGAAACTCAACCTGAGCTACAAATCTTCTCAAAACTCGCTAGCACCTATGGTTTCTTGCATATAAATCCTGATGAGTGCAAGGTGGAAAAGATACCTCTTTTCAGTAAATTTTTTTCTGTGTTACCAAGCAATTATTTCTACTCTTTAAACGTTACAAACCTCTTCAATATACATCACCAAGCCAAAATGCTGAGTGCAGTCCAGTCATTTATTATATGATGAGCATCCTCCACCATGAAGTGCAGAAGCAGCATTGGACCTAGAACAGGGCTTGGCAGGACTCTGTTAATTACCATTTCTCAAATAGATATTTTTCCAGTTAGTTGCAGGGACTCAATATTGTAAATTCAAATCACTTTCAATGCACTTAGCTGACTTGTCTATAATCCTCATGAACCACAGACATTCTATGTACACTATCTATGCAATTTTATGAACTGCTTCCCAAAATCAAAATAAATTGTATCCTCTCAATAACCTTCTGACAACGTTACCCTCTCAAAATTTATAATTAGCTTAGTGAGGTGTCATATCCTTTCACCCTTCTCACTGTCAGTTCCTCTGAATTCCTTAAGCTCTCAGTAGTCTCTGAATACTTTCCCCATATTTTAAGCTGAGCTAATTAGTCTTTGTTTTAAGCTCAAGAGAACTCTCTTCCCCTAGATTTGTTTTAATGAGATATTCAGGAATCTAATATCTGAGAGTTGGCTCCTTATATTTCTGTTATTAAATCACTGTTTCAAAGCTTGGCATCCCTGGGTGTTATGAGTCTTTCATCAGGTCATGGCAGACAACATTTAATAGTATCGATTTCAAAAGCATACTCAAGGTCAGAACGCCCTTGAAGAAAGGTGTTCAGAAAGCAACAATATGGCGCAGGTTCCTTTTTTACCCTCGACATCTGTTTGAATCTGGTACAGGAACCAACTCAAGGAAACCCTGAGGTAGCGGTGATGTCATTGAGAAAGGCAAACAGCCAATCACATTGCAGCATTCTCACAATCAGCAAATCAGGAAACTCAAATTCACTGAATATCTTCACATTTTATTTTAAATTTTACAAATAGCAAAATTAATTATTGGGTTAGTCAGTTTGGATTAACACAAAACAAATATGGCATTAGTAAACTGTAAATAAAGAGATTTAGCATTAAACAAATAAAATTATTCTTTAAGAGACACAGCCTACTTAGCAGTGATTATAATGTAAAAGGTTGTTAAAAATCCAGTTACAGACCATTCTACTCGATAAAATGTTGTCGAAGGTTTTGCCAGAGAGTAATTGAATGGATACTTCTCTTAGTTCAATTATTGCATTCTTGACTGAAGTGTCAAAACTCGCTTGAGTGAGTGCACTGATATTGAGGTCCACTGTTCCCCATGTTGCACAAACGTGAAAATCAAATTAAAGTAACAAAAAGCCTAATTTGCTTGACTGATCAAGAAAAGGATCAGTTAAACCAGGTCCTTTCAGCAACAATAAAAAAAGTTCTTTTTATTGTGAGACGTAACTTCAACAAGATTGGTAAAAGATTTCTGATTTGTGTAATTTAAACTTTACCTCCTTTAAATTCTCCTGCACAGACACAAACAGGAAACAGCCATGACAGGGATATTATCATTGGAGAACCCTGTTCTTTATCAAAAAAGCCCAAATCACACAAAAATAGATGGGTTGGTTTCACGAACCTTTCAATTCTCCAACGATATTGCGAAATACAGAAGGGAGGTAGAGGGCTTGGTGATATGGTGCAAGGAGAACAACCTCTCTCTCAATGTCAGCAAAACTAAAGAACTGATCATTGACTTCAGAAAGAAAAGAGAACATGCCCCCAGCTACACGCACAGGTTGAGAGGATGGAAAGCATCATGTTCCTCAGAGTGATGATAACCGACAACCTGGCTTGGACTTCCCACACAGATGCAACAGTCAGGAAAATACAATAATGTTTCTTCTTCCTCAGGAAATTAAGCATGCCCATAAGGTCCCTCACCAACTTCTACAGATGCACCATTGAAAGCATACTGTCCGGGTGCATAACGGCCTGGTATGGCAACTGCTCTGTCCAAGGCCATAAGAAACTACAGGACATTGTGTGCATAGTCCAGAACATCACAGAAGCCAACCTTCCATCCATGGACTCTACTTATACAGCTTGTTGCCATGGAAAGACTACCAACATCATCAAAGACCCATTGCACTTCCTACAACCTCTCCCATGAGGCAGAAGATATAGAAGCTTGACTAAGTGGACCAGCAGGTTCAGGACCAGCTTCTACCTGGCCATTATTAAACAAACAAATGGAGTCTTTAGCACCACATAACGCTGATCCTGCTAACATTGATCACTCCTAGCACACAACCTGTGCAATGTAACCTATATACTTTGAAGATTTTGCTCTGTATATCCTTGCTTGCTATGATCTTCCGGTACTGCTTGTTAACAAACCTTTTCACTGTGTACTCTGGTATGTGTGAAAACAAATCAATCAATCAATCAATCAATCATGATGATTTCTCTTTAGCTCACTCTTCCCTTGCTGGATTCTTTTTCCTCTGGGTTTTAAAATTATTTCTTTCAGCATCTTTGAATGTAGCTTCCTACTTTTTGACAGAGAACTGGACAAAACATATACACAGAGAAAGGGGCAGGAAGATAAATAATGATACAGCCAACTTCTAGAAGCTTCTATTTTCATATTCCTCTGACTACGTTAGGCTGTAGCCTGACCAATCAGAGCATTGTTACAATGCTGATCACTCCTGATCCCACAATAAATGGTGCCAGCTCACCTAGGCTCAATGCCCTAAAAAGTACATCGCCTCATATGGATCAGTTGATTTCACTTGCCCTTTCCACGTTATAAACAACTTCTTGTACATTTTCCTCACTTAAAAGCCATGCCCATTTTCCCTCCTTCTCCCATTTTCTCAGTCTAAAGTTCAAACATGAAAAGATTAAGTCACTTACAGAGGGATTACACACCCTCTGAAAGAGAGCAAAAATCACTGACAATTTCTGTATTTCCATATTTAACTGCATATATGCAAACTCCAGAACACATTGTCACCCTCAGAAGAACAATGATAGGGAACGCTTGACAGTTTCCCTGTTATTGCTATTTCTAAATCCTGGTCAATATCTGAACCAAATTCTGAATTATAATTCATGTTCCTCCAGTTTCCATATTTTCAGAGTTCTTTAGTACATCAGCCAAACCTTGCTGAAATCCTTACTCATCTCTTTTGGGATTCTAGAGGATGCTGTCCAACTTAAACATCTTGGAAAATACTCAACATTTGTATAACATGCCAACACCAACACAAAATGCTAACACAGCTCATGACAATTGCATTCAGAGCTGAAAATAATTTACTTTGGTATTCAACCACCCATCAGTGGTATTTTGCATTAATAATGTGTACATAGGTGCATTTGAAACAGGAATCGTGAACATGGGTATAATTTAGACTGTAGGGATAATGGGAAAATGTTGATATTGGATCAACCAGCCATTAAGCATTTTTTCTGAATGGTTGTTTCGATAACACTCATTTTTCACAATATGCTAAAGACAAAGCTCACCACAAAATGTGTGTCCAGAACCAGACAAATGATAAAAATAATTTGGCAGAATTGCTACAGTCATACCCAACTTCAATCTGAATTCCAACATCAATCAATAATTCAAATGTCTGCAAGTAAACGTATTAGGAAGTTTCAAGCTAAATTTATAGGCAGGTTTGAGTGCATTTCTGTTTATTCCCTGGCACTGTGAAATGCCATGGGTATTAATGTAACGCCTAAATTCTAGTTCAAGGTGATAATTGTTCTCAGCAGGCTTTCTGGTCCAAGGGAGTTTATCTAACTCAGTAAATCTCCTGCAGCTCAGCAGCTCACCTTGGTTTTAGGGACATTCAATGATCTCACTGACATTTTGAAGTGTGGTTCACAGCTTGAGTCTCCCACAATGGTTTGCCCCCTGCCTAGGTAGCAGATGCTTTTAGTCCCACAGACTGCAGGGAAGAGATGCAATTAGAAACTGAATGCTGAGGAACAGGTTGGACACTTTGTGAGAGTTTTGGATCAATGCTTAAGCAACTTGCGGAAAATAACATTTTAAATCCCTCTGCACGATCGCAAGCCCACACTTACACACACACACACACACACACACACACACACACACACACACACACGTTTTAAATGTGAGATATTAAAATTTATTTCACATGGAGAGGTCAGATTTCTACAGGGAGCATCATTGAAAACCTTTCCCAATCAGAAAATATTTTTCTTTCAACTTTATTATTCCAATTTTTTTCTTAAGTCAGCCAGTGTTATCTCTGCAAATGTTGTAGATTTAAATACTGAATATAAATGTCAATGTAATTACAAGTGAGTAAATCAGTTAATTTATTAGCGATGTCCTTCATCTCTAAGCTATATGTAACACCATAACTACCAAAGTCTGGAAACCTGGTTATGGACTAAAATTTCTTTCATGCTTTTCAGCCCAGGAGGCCCTGTTTAGGCATTCAATCAACTTCTTTTATAATGTTAACTGGCAAATGCTTGATGAAATAGCATGCACAGGGAGATCACAAGTACATTGTCATCACCTCCCCACTTTCTAGCACAATAGTGGTCCAACTCTCTTCGGCTAATCCATACAGCTCTTTGTAATGGTCCTGCAGGTGTCACACAAATATTATAGATGTGCAGCAAAATGTCATCACAAAGCCAATGTCAGGGACCATTACCTTCGTTCGAAGTGGGGGAAGCAATTGCCGAGAGGTGTTATTGTTGGATTGTTAATCAAGATACCCAGATAACATTCTGAGGATCTGAGTTTGAATCCCATCATGGCAGATGGTGGAATTTGAACTCAATAAATATCTGGAATTAAGAATCTAACGATGACTATGAATCCATTGTCAATTGTCAGGAAAAACCCACCTGCTTCACTAATGTCGTGTAGGGGAGGAGACTGCCATCCTTACCTGGTGTGGCCTACATGTGATTCCAGACACACAGCAATGTGGTTGACTCGTAGCTGTCCTCTGGGCAATAAGGGATGGGCAATAAATGCTGCCTGGCCAGTGACGCCCTCATCCTGTGAATGAATATAGAAACTGATTAGATCGCAGTGCTGCCCCACAACACTCTGCTTGTCAGTTGTCACAATTTATTCCTCATCCTTAACTGCACATGAACTGACTGGCTAAAGCCATTTCAAAGGGCAGTTAAAGGTTAACCACATCGCTGTGAGTCTGACGTCCCATATAGGATGGATAAGATAAAGATGACAGATTTCCTTCCCCAAAGGACATGAGTGAATACAATTGGTTTTTGCAACAAGAACAGAAAATTCAAGAAAACCACAGAACGTCTGATAGAATTTGTGGAGAGATAAAGAGTTAATGTTTTGAATTCAAGATGAGTATTTTCTCTATTTGCTTCAGATTTCCAGCATCCACGGGAATTTACTTGTATCAGAGGGTTTTTACAACAGTCAACAGTGGCTACTTAATCACCATTACAGTAGCATGTAATTCCAGAATTTCATTGATTCAAATTTGTAATCCAGCACATTGGGAATAGAACTCTCGTTCTTAGAGAATTAGCCTGGGTCTCTGGATCACTAGTAAAATAACAATGCCTCTACTCCATCACCATTGCACTGTCTTTAACTCCAATTGTCCTGAAGTTAGTGAATACACATTTTCCTCAAGTGCATTGCTTTTATGTGTATAGTATGTCTTAAAACTAAATAAAGAAATGCATACACACATTCTCTTCTTAAAGACATTCAACTTTGTATACTCACTCTTCACTATTTTCAATGGATTCTTATAGAATAGAAATTTATCGTCATGTGTACTCTTACATGAAAAATAATTTATAAATACCATACCATGGTGCCTTGTACTTTTCAAGATGTGCATTGGTCTTGTGAGTGGATTAACTTGGGGGTCTTAACATTTTGATTAGTATTAAGCGTGGTCAAAACTTCAGTTCCCATCTCAGAAGAAGACATTCTCCTTTTGGGCTTTGATTTTTTTCCAATCCCATGTCTTCACCTTCCATATTTTAAAGTACCACCATCGATTGATAGCTCCAAACTTCCTTAACCACTGAGATTGTTGACTTGCTTGCTGAGATGGCTTGTTTTCGTTCAGACGTTTCATCACCATGACATCATCAGTGAGGCTTCCAATGAAGCGATGTTATTCTGCTTCACTTGGGATTTATATCAACATTTCCAGTTTTGATCTGTATGGGTTTGCATACGGGTTCAATTCTATATGTTTGTTAATTGCATTACGGGTGGAGCACCATGCCTCTAGGAATTTCTGTGCACGTCCATGTTTGGCTTGGGCTACAATAGTTACGTTGTCCCAGTTAAATATTGTCCCATTCCCACGATATGCAGAACCAACTTGGTTTACAAAATAACAAAGTGTGGAGCTGGATGAACACAGCAGGCCAAGCAGCATCTCAGGAGCACAAAAGCTGATGTTTCGGGCCTAGAACCTTCATCAGAGAGGGGGATGGGGAGAGGGTTCTGGAATAAATAGGAAGAGACGGGGAGGCGGACCGAAGATGGAGGGAAAAGAAGATAGGTGGAGAGGAGAGTATAGGTAGGGAGGTAGGGAGGGGATAGATCAGTCCAGGGAGGACGGACAGGTCAAGGAAGCAGGATGAAGTTGGTAGGTAGGAAATGGAGGTGCGGCTTGAGGTGGGAGGAAGGGATAGGTGAGAAGAAAAACAGGTTAGGGAGGCGGGGACAAGCTGGGCTGGTTTTGGGATGCAGTGGGGGGAGGGGACGAGCTGAGCTGGTTTTGGGATGCAGTGGGGGGAGGGGACGAACTGGGCTGGTTTTGGGATGCGGTGGGGGAAGGGGAGATTTTGAAGCTGGTGAAGTCCACATTGATACCATTGGGCTGCAGGGTTCCCAAGCGGAATATGTTCCTGCAACCTTCGGGTGGCATCATTGTGGCACTGCAGGAGGCCCATGATGGACATGTCGTCTAAGGAAAGGGAGGGGGAGTTAAAATGGTTCACGACTGGGAGGCAAAGTTTATTGCGAACCAAGCGAAGGTGTTCTGCAAAGTGATCCCCAAGCCTCCACTTGATTTCCCCAATGTAGAGGAAGCCACACCGGGTACAGTGGACACAGTAAACCACATTGGCAGATGTGCAGGTGAACATCTGCTTAATATGGAAAGTCATCTTGGGGCCTGGGATGGGGGTGAGGGAGGAGGTGTGGGGGCAAGTGTAGCATTTCCTGCTGTTGCAGGGGAAGGTGCCGGGTGTGGTGGGGTTGGAGGAGAGTGTGGAGCGGACAAGGGAGTCACGGAGAGAGTGGTCTCTCCAGAAGACAGACAAGCAAAGGACTTGCCATGGAGCTTGTTAATGGAGTCAAGACATTAGAGCAGATTGTGATTGGCAGTACCAACAAATTCACAAAGAGATCAGTAATGACTGCGAAGGCCAACAAAGTCAGAGGAAGTGTCATTCAGGACTTTGGTTAGAGCTATAAGAGCTAAACACAAAAATCTGCTTTGAGAGATCCAGGCAGAATGCAAAATGCACTGAACAGTTTTGTAAGCTTTTCACAGTTACTTCATAGTGCAGTATTACCACCTTAAATACATTCAGCATGACAGTCACTGGCAACGTATCTCCTCTTCACATTGAAAGCAGTACGTCAAGATGTACTAGAGTCTGGTGAAGTATGGGATTATCTAACCAGAGTTAGAAAACAGACTGGCTCCTTTTTAATTTTAAACAGGCATTTCAATTAAAATAGTCCAATTCTTTTTAACTCTTAATATCATGACATTTACCATAATGCAAACCACATCATGTTTTGCTTTAATTAAATATTTTATGATGTAAGGGTGCAACATCGATAACTTAAGCTAAATAGTTACATTAAAATAGAGCACTGCTGAATATTATTCAGTGTTCAGTTGAAGATCTTTTCCCTTGATCTTTCACAATCATCAGTAGTCGCTCAGTTTGAGAATGACTTATTTAGCAACACAGGTTTCAGCAGTGAGTCTTTATGTGAGAGAACAGACACATTTTTGAGACGCACATGAAGCAGGAGATTATAGGCTTCTTAATTAATCATCTGACATAGGGAAAATGATGGAAACTATTATTAAAACCATTATAGCAGAGAATTAGCTAATCTTGAAATAATCAAGCAGAATCAACATGGTTTTGTGAAAGGGAAACCATGTTTGATCAATTTGTTTAAGTTCTTGGAATTAATAACAAGCGTGGATGACGGAGAACCGGTGGGTGCCGTATGTTTAGATTTCTAGAAGGCATTTGATGCCATAAGGTGCTGCAAATGTTATTTAAAAATGTAAATGTTTATGGTATATGGGGTAAGGTATTGGCATCAAAAGAAGGGGAGACAGAAAGTGAGGTTCTCTTCTGCTTTGAAAGATTCTGAGTGGTGTGCCACAGGGATTAGTGCTGGGACCTCAACCATTTACAATTTAGACAAATACTTTAGAGTCATAGAGTCCTACAGCTCGGAGACACACCCTTCGGTTCAACCCGTCCATGCCGACCAAGTTTCCCAAACTAAACTAGTCTTTTTTACCTGTGTTCAGCTCATATTCCTCTAAACCTTCGCTTTTTATGCATCTGTCCAAATGTCTTTTAAGTGTTGTAACTGTTCCTGCATCGACCACTTCCTCTAGCATTTCATTCCACAAATGAACCACCTTCTATATGAAAAATTTGCACCTCCAGTCCCTTTTAATTCTTTCCCCTCTTACCTTAAAAATGTGTCCTCTAGTTTTGAACTCCCCTACCCTAGAGAAATGACCCCTGTGCTATTCACCTTATCTGGACCCCTCAAGACTTTAGCACCCTCTATAATATCACCTGTCAACATTCTACACTCCAGTGAAAAAACTCCCAGCCTCTCCTAATGAAAGGGTGACCTGTACCTGGCCATGTAAGGTGACTTGTACCTGACCACACCAAGCAGCCCATGCCTGCTTACAAGATAACAGATATAAGCAAAACTAATCAGCCTGCTCACACAGTGAAATGCAATGATACCTTTGAACAGAACTGCTAGCAGGTCAGTGAAAGAACACTGTATGTCCCATCTGAGATGGTTCTGATAAAAACGATGCCTTAGGACAGGTAAATGATCAAAAGCAGCTTTATTAATGAAAGAATGATTGTTCCAGTAAATGATTAACATCAGGTGCTAGATTAGGTCCCTTAGCAGCTGCAAGAATAATGGCTAGCTATTTCACAGTAAATATTGCTTTTTTGAAGCTACCTGCAATATTAGATCATTTCTAGTTAAATATATTTTAAGCAGAGAAGTTGGTTTCAATACACAACCAGAATATAATACAAGCATTAAAACAAAACATTTACATCTAGATGTGAAGGTTAAGTCTCCTTAGGAGGTGCCTTCTCTTATGTCCTGAACAAAATACTTTGTTCACAAATGATAAGTTACAAATTGCTAATGGTGGAAGTAGTTGTATAACGTTACATTTATAACTAAGTTTATAACAGAAATTAACCATGTAGCAATTAGTTAAAACTAACTGACTTTTTATTTTAACATTATGCAGTTGGGCAGTGGGAAATTTTAGAGGAATGGCTGAATTCGATAAAATAAAGCATATGCAGCACAATGAATAATAGAATTTATACTGACCTTAGAGATAAGAAACCTGAGACAGATCTGAAGGAGCGTAGCCAGTAAATTTTTGGAATGTGAATGAATAGGATGCATAGAAAGATCCCATGGCGTAGAGATTACAAATGCCATAAGACCATGGGAATTTGGGGCTGTTCATAGGAATGCCCATCATTGATTAGGTGAGCCACGGGATTGGGTGTATGCATTAAAGGGGAATGGCAGTTACTATGGCATATTTTATCATTGTAACAAAGTATATAAAATGCTGTGTGTTCACTGTAAAAATCAGAGTGTGTTATTAATTAGTCTTCCCATTTGGGGAAGATTCTTTGGCCCTCTCCCTGCATCAACTGGTTTCTGCTTGAGTAAACATCTTCTACCTGCCTGAATCCTGTTTGTCTCCTGAGTTTTTGTCCCCAATTGGTGGGGTATGCTCCTACACCTTATAAATCAACCCCTTCAGTCCTGGTAACATCCTCGCAAATTTTTTCTGCACATTCTCTAACTTAACATTAGCCTTCCTTCAGCAGGGCAACCAGAACTATATGCAGTACTCCGAAAGTGGCCTCACCAGTAAGCCTGCACAATCACAACATGACATCCCAACTACTATACACAATGGTCTGTGCAATGAAAGCAAGTATACCAAACACCTCCTTTAGCTCCCTGTCTACCTGTGAAGTAACCTTCAAGAATTATGCACCTGAACCCCTAGGTCTCTCTGTTTGACAACACTATCCAGGGTCCTACCATTAACAGTATAAATTCTGCCCTTGTTTGTTTGTACAAACATACAACACCTTGCACTTATCCAAATTAAACTCCATCTGCCACTCCTTGGCCCATTGACCCAATTGATCAAGACCCCTTTATAATCTTAAATAACCTTCTTCACTGTCCACCATGCCATCAATTTTGGTGTCATCAACAAATTTACTAATCTTACTTCCTAAGTTTTATTCAAATTGTTTATATAAATGACAAACAACACTGGACCCAGCACTGATCCCTGTGGAATACCACTGGCCACAGCCTCCAGCCCAAAAAATAACGCTCCACCACCATCCTTATCTCTTCCCCACCAAACGATGGAAGGTATTGTTGCTAAATTTGCAGACAACACAAAGAAAGGAAGGAAATAATTTAAGATTATGACACTGTTGAGATCATCACTATTTTTGTCTTTTTTTAGTTTGGAACTGAGTTAAAGTTGAGAATTGAACTTTGAATTTTGAATAGCAGCTTGCTTCCTTAATAAAAAGGGAGATACCAATACAGATGTTTGCTGTGACAGCTGGTCTGGAAAGATTTTTTAAAGTTTATTTATGGGATGAGGGCATTGTTGGGCAGGCCAGCATTTATTGCCCACCCCTAAATGACTTTGGTTAACGGTCAACCACATTACTCTGGGCATAGGATTACATGGGCTGGGTCAAGAAAGGGTGGCATTTCCTTTCATAAAGGACATTAGTGAATCAGTTAATTTTTTCAACAATCAATAATAGATTCATGGTCATCACTAGATTCTTAATTAGAGAATTTTTATTGAATTCAGATTCCACCAACCGCTGTGCCAAGATTTGAACCTGTGTCCCTGGATTAATAGTCTAGTCATAATACCACTAGGCCGTGGCCTGCACATTGTGTAGGTTAATTACTGCTTTAAGGACCCTGTAGACAATTTGGCCAAGAGACCGACAGCTGTTTGGATGTTGAATTGATCAATCAGTGCAGGCCAGCGAACCAGAAAGAACATTGAAGAAAAAAGAAGAGACAAAAAAAACTGGTTCTGACTGGATTTTAGAGCAACAGGAAGTTTTGTGTTTTGAAAATGTCTAATGTTGCTGCTTTAGATTTGCTCCTTCTCTGGTTTTACTCCATTTATCAACTTGTTGACTGTTCTGAGAAGAGAATCCTATTTTGTAACAGGTGGGTGAATAATTCTTGATGTCTGCTGAGATTGTTTACATTGACCAGTGATGTCAGCCACCTGCACCCAGTGTCCAGTCCATCACAGCTGAAATTTGTGAGCGTTTTGCTTGAATATTTGTAGAACTGACTTTAAGAAGAATACTTACATTAATTTGACAATCTTCCCATTGAATCCAGAGTATACTGTAAAGGCATTACTAGTGGACAACTACATTTTACGCCATGACTTCTGTTGACTTGTACAGTTCTTTCTTGACAATTTTTAGCAGGGTGAGTTGGCATGGTAGATCTGTTGTTGGATCTCCTCATCAATGGTGGACATTCGAGCGAGAAGGCTGCCAAAATGTGGGACCTGCTCAATATACTCCAGAGTCTCTCCTTTAACAAATCAGAGAGATGGAATATTTGTCTACTGACCAGATCATGTATTGAAGGGATCAAGGCTAACTTACACATCTGGTATTGAGTGGGCAATGACTGTGGTCATCCATTCAGGAATATCGGCAGTGCCCAGTTTCATTTTGGTAGAGACAACTGAAGCTAAAGAGTATTCCGTTTAGGTGTCACGTAATTCTCATACCAGGGGGCAGTTGATGACAATGAATAGCCACTGTCAGGTGGATTGTAAATAGTATAGGATCTATAAGAGTTTTGCTTGACACTGGCTTAGATTCTGAAGTTTTTGGTTTCAGATCTCCCTATCGGACAGTTGCTGTCATATCGACTCAAAGCAATTGTAGGATTGTGCCAAAGTGTCTTGGACCACCACATCTCTGGACTACACACATTTTACTGAATCAAATGTTTTGGTAGATAAGTGCAATGGATATTTCCTGAAGCTATTCTTGTCATTTTTCTTGGATTTGCCTGAGAACACAGACTATGACAGAGGTTCTTTTAGAATGCCTAAAGTCACTTGTGAGCTCTGGGAAGATTTAACTCAGTCACAAGAAATAAGCAATTCAGGTGAATGCGCTTTGAGATTTTCTCTTTTCTTAAAAAGAGTCATATTAGACTTGAAACATTAAGTCTGTTTTGCCCTCCATAAATAGCTCAGCACGTCTGACAGCATCTGTGAAGAAAAAAATCAGAGTTAATGTTTTGGGTCTGGTGACCCTTCCTCAGAAGTGGTGATCAGAGCCTGCTGATCTTCTACAGCACTTTGTGTTTCATTCAGGTTTCAAACATCTGCAGTAGTTTACTTATATTAGGATTTTTCCTGCTATGGACAACATAGAAATACCTCAATATTTTCCTTCTTTACAATTTTTACAACTGGCACATGGCTGAAAGTAGGCAGGTGGGGGGGAAGAGGAAAGGGGTTTGGGTTTGTGGAGCTTCTTTCCCTCTCAAGACTGCAGGATTAGTGCATGAAGTCTTGATGTAAGTCAAAGCCCATCAGCTTTAAAAATCTCAGCAAGAAGACCATAATTTGTTGTGTTTTTCAATCATTTGATTTCTTGTTGCAGCTCTTCCATCAATGGTGGCTTACCAATGGACTAGACCATAGGGTACAGGAGGATACAATTTCGCAGTATTTTGACTGCATCCAAACAAACATAAGTAATTACAATTGGATTATGTTTACTGTTACGTAGATAACTAAACTTAGGAAAACAGCAACAGCCTATGACCATTTAAGCCCTTTGAGCCAGACACTCAATGAGATCATGAAACAAAAACAGAAAAATTCTGTAGATCTGACAGTATCTGTGGAGAGAGAGGAAAACAGAGTTAACATTTCGAGTCTGATAATTACTCTGCTACTGACCTCAGTTCAGGCGAACATGACATTACATAAACACAACAGTAGTGAAGAATGAGAGAACAAACTAAGTACACGTTCATCAGGATCAAGCATTCAAGGGAAGAGCAAGACAAGCTACAGGAGCAATGAAAGATGGCAAACAAGACAGCAGAAAGCTGATATCTGTTGTGGTCGTGCCCACCAAAACTATCTGCATTGAGTCTATAGCCACATGGCTAACTGCTAAAATCTTAAAGCATGATGGAAAAAGAAGCCAACCTTATACTAGCGTAAAAGCTGTGGAGGAAATGTGATAACAGCTTAATGATCTGGCCAGTTGAGCAGTCTTGTGATAAAGACCTGTTTAATATGGAATTGCTGCAAATGTTCCCAAACAAAGGGGGAATGGCAAGAATTAGCATAACCGTAAGATACATACTGGCTTGCCAACAAAGAAGGGGAGCAGTATCAGCTACATAAGGTGACATCTCATCAGAGAATTAAGTGTCTAATGACGATCATGAAACCATTGACGCTTGTCTGTTAGACCCATCTAGTTCGCAAACGTCTATTAGGGAAGGAAATCTACCATTCTTATTTAGTCTCGCCTACATGTGACTCTACACGCACAGCAATATGGTTGTCTCTTAACCAATCTTTGGATAATTAGATGTAGGCTATAAATGCTGGCCCAGCCAGTAACAGCCACATCCGATGAATGAATTAAACCGAAAACTCAAAGAGCAACAGGAACCTGCAAGAAGAACCATTGTGCAAGATGGAACCTGAGCTGAGACTCAGTGAAGACACTTCAAAGGAAAAACCTGATCAGCTCCCCTTCATTGGGCAGTAGTTTTAAGTTCAAATTTGTGGATGTGTGTGTGTGTGCGCGTGTGTGCGTGTGTACTTATACACAATTCCAGTTAAGCAGAACGGGACCCTAACCCTCAACAAGTGCATTTATTGTCACCTGTACCTCTCAGTGACGTTTGTTTGAGTTATGATACCATGCAGAAGGATGTCCATTCAGAGCCTTTGCAGAAGAGAGGCTCAATCTGATGAACGGTAAAGGTTTATTACATAGCCCTTAATAGCTAGTTGCATTACATCTTTGACATATGATCATCTCTTTCATGGGATACCTGACCCAACAGAAAGTTCACATTCCTGTTATATACATTGACTCAGCACTAAAACAACAAGAGACCATGTAAATATGAATAGCATCTGCCAGAATCCACCATATACATCCTGATGGGCAAACATCAGTTTGTCGGCAAACTGTTTTCGGTACTAAATACCCCTAACAACAGAAACCATTACAACCAGGTGACTCAGCTGATGGGAGCAAGAATCTCCACTCTGGCCTTTCATTATCAAAGATAGCTCTCATCAGGACATCAAATCTAAACATCTAAACTTTTTAGAATTATTTCAACTAGTGAGAGACACGTAGCTGGGAGAGTAAAATCCTCAACTCAGCGAGAAAAATAAGTAAGACAGAAATGGGGCTCGGCTAGTGCTTGCTTGCGTTTTGTGCCAGGCAAAAAAAAGTTCCCATTTTAGTGGGTGGTTATTGGCTTCCAGTAATGTTACCATTGTATTCCTTCAAAGGAAACTAACAGTTCAAGATAGACTAACTCCAATCTTCTAAGAGGTGCCAGAAATATTAGAAAAAAATCTTAGATTTAATCCCCCAGGAGCATATTTTAGAATATAAAACAGTTTCACAGATCCTACTTCCAGTGCATTTGGATCAGTTATGCAACTGAGAAACTTTGATCAACACATCTTCCCCTCAGCTATGAGAAGAAATTGTGGGAATTCCTAAATTAGTTTCACAATCTCTTCTGCTCTTGGAATGAATTGGGGTGATAGCGCAGTGAGGGTGAAGAAACAAGAGGGAGGAAAGGAACATCACTGCATCAAAAGGGACAACTACATTCAAAGTTATTCTTGTCCTGGGAGTTGAACGACGCCAGTCTGCAGTTTCAGAACAAAGTAACCTCAGCTGAATACAAACACTGCCATCTTGTGTTCAAACCTCGGATTGTGTATTTAAAATGTACATTTTAAATGTTCCAATATTCTTTAGCTATTCAAAAACTTCACCTCTTTCTGTGTTATCACTGTTTTGAACAGGATAAGAGCACCCAGGCATCAATAGCAATGATGTGATTCACAGCTTGAAAATAAACACAAAAGAATTACAAACAACATTATTTATTATTCAAAGATTGGTGCTCTAAAATAACCTGTTATAATGAAGTACACAAATAGAATATTTCAAATGCATTATATTTTCCATAATACCATACTTAAAATAGTTTGATGCTGCTGATTTTAGGGGAACAATACCATAGCCAAGCAAACAAATTTCTGCACAGTAACGTACAGTTATATCAATATCTGGTTATATACAACTTACTTTGTTCATGTGACCTACTACATTTAAGAGACAGGGATTCTCATTAAAAATTGTATTTTTAAAAGAAATAATGTTGTCTTCATATTATTTTCAGAGGATCAAGAAAAATGTATGGAAGTAAAATTACTATTCAGTAATTACACATACAAATTTCTCATCTTGAACCTTTGCAAACTGTAGGTGAACACAAGAAATCAGTGCAGGAGTAAACCATGTGGCCTTTCGAGCCTGCTTTGCCACTCATGGCTGATCTTGGACTTCACCTCCACTTTCTCACCTCTTTATCCCTCCCTTGATTCTCCGAGAGACCAAAACCCTGTCTATCCAACCTTGCCTGCATGGCATCAAGTTCCTAATACTGGCAATAAACTGGACTTCTCACATAGATGCGATGGTTAAGGAGGCTCAACAATGCCTCTTCTTCCAAAAGTGGCTTAGGAAGTTAGGCATGTCAATAAAAACCCTCACCAACCTTTACAGCTGCACCATTGATAACATACTATCAAGGTGCATAATGGCCTGGTACAGCAACTGCTCAGCCCAGGAACATAAGAAACTACGGAGGGTTGAGTGCACGGCCCACACCATCACAGAAATCATTCTTCCATCCATGGACTCCATTTACACGTCACGTTGCCATCAAAAGGCTGCCAACATCGACAAAGACTCATCCCGCCCCAGTAATGATCTCCTACAACCTCTTCTGTGAGGCAGAAGGTACAGAAGCTTGAACACGTTCACCAGCAGGTTCAGGAACAGCTTCTTCCCTGCTGTTGTCAGACTGCTGAATGGATCCTGTAACTTCAGATAATTTTGATCTTGTTAAAATTGATCTTGCCTTGTGCATGTCCTGTGTGGTGTAACTTGTATGCCTCACCAAGTTTTTCTCACCCTATGATCTGTATGTCCTTGCCTACTATGATCTGCCTGTACTGCTCGTAAACAATGCTTTTCACTGTACTTAGTTACACATGACAAGAAATCAAATCAAATCATCGAACAATGGAGTAGAGTATTACAAAGATCTGCAAAGAGTTCAGTCAAGAAATTTCTCCTCGACTCAGTTCTCAATGGTTGTCCTCATATTCAGAAGCTGTGATTCCAACATTTAGCTTCCCCAGCCAGCACAATTTCTCAGTGTCTATCCTGTCAGGTGCCTTCAGATCTTTTATGTTTCAATGGCATTATTTTTCATTTCCCTTAACTCCAAAGGATATTGACCTAATTTGCTCATCCTCTCATCAATCCAATTTAGAAAACCTTCACTCCACCAACTCCAAAGCATATGCATTTTCCCAACATGGAAACCAAAACTGTATTACAAGTATAAATTTTTTAAGTTGCAAACATTGTCATGTTCTTGAAGCAAATTGAAATGTTGAAGGATTCAGAAGTTGGCTGGTTAGACCTCTTTCAATCTGGTTCCCATATACAAATTCAATTCCAGCTGATGGCTATTACAGTTTCTGTTCTTTTTATGGAGGTTCATGGTCCAAAAATTGAATCTCAAGAGAGTATAAATTTACATTACTCAGGATCATGTGATCCCAATTATTGTATCCTTCAGCATGGCTGGTGCGTTCAGTGTGGTACAAATGCAATTTCAAAGTCCAATGCGAGATTCTTTTTCCTTGGAGTCATCTTCACACTATCTCTCCAACATCAAATGTTAAAGCATCCCTCATTCCATCTGTGTTGACACTGGGATGATATTCTCTGCATATATCTTTATCCGTGGCAAAGTTTCCTTACTGTTGTATACAGTGGAATTTCCCTTCTAAAGCCAGCTTCCTGAAGCATCTTTTCTCAGTTTCAAAAGGTTCTTAGAACTAGTCTTAGTCACCTCTCCAAAACCTCTATTAGTGTCTGTCCACACACTTGGTAAAGCTCAGTGGGGTTTCCGCAATATTGAATACACCTTCTATGAGTATGTTCCAGTAAGGGATGCTCTCCAGGAAAAAGGGCTGTAGTGGGGACTCAATGCTGATTTTCATCCCCCACAAAAGTAGCCAAATCTGCCAATCCCCTTTATGGACTATTGTCACTTTTAGCGCAATATTGAAAATTCAGAGTTGAAGTAATTATTGGTGCGGGGAGAGCAATTAAACTAAGTGTGATAACAAGACCCTAACACAGTTTAAGTCAATGAAAATAGTGAGGTGGGAGAGCGGATCCTGATGGTTTGAGTCAAACCTGCAAAAGGAAGAAGTTGAGGTTTTTGGAAGTCAATAATCTTAATCCTAGCTCATTATTGCAATTGCGTCCTCAGTGCAACCATCTGCTGCTGCTTCATCAATAAACATTCCCCTATCATAACTCTATCAGTTAATTATTACACAATATTCAGCACCACTCACAACTCCTCAAATATTGAATCAGTCCATATCCACAGCAGCAAGACCGAATTAATATCCAGGCGTGAGCTGATAACTGACAAGTAACATTCATGCCACACTAGTGCCAGGCAACAACCATCCCAAGGAAGAATCTAACTATCACCCTTAAGATTCAAGTATTTACTATTGCTGAATCCTCTACAATCAAAATTCTGGGGTTATCTTGACCCAAAATTGAATTGAACCATTCATATAAACACTGTGGCTATAACAGAAAGTGAGGGGTTGGAAATGGTATGACGAGTAACTTACCTCCTGACTCCCAAGATCTGTTCATCACCTATAATTCATAATTAAGGATTTTGATCAGATGTCCTCCAATTCCCATTATGAGTGAAGATCCAATAACACTCAAGAGTTTCAACACCATCCAAGACAAGGCAGCTCATTTAATCAAGCCTCATCAATCACCTTCATTCCCTCCGTCATTGATATGCAGTGGCAGCAATTTGCACCACATACAAGATGTAGTACAGCAACTTGAAACTCCTTTGACGACACCTTCAAAATGCACGATCTCTACCATATGGACGAGCAATGATAGAAGACATATGGGAACACCAGTGCATCCATGTTGCACTCCAAGCCACATGATATCTTGATTTGGAAATATTACGCCCTACATTCACTGTCACAGAATTCTGAAGCACCTTCTTAACAGTGCTGTGAAAGTACCTACAACACAGGGGTGGTATCAATTAAGGTGGTATCAATTAGAGATTAACAATAAACTCACACTCATCCCAACAACAGATATTAAAATAGTTATCTTGTATATGGTGAACAATAAAATCAAGAAAGGGCATTTAAAGAAGCATCATGAGTAAATAGCAACAATAAACATGAAAGGCTAACTTTTTAAAGAAAGAAAACTTACAGTAGAAAACTTAATGTAGAGCTAATTCAGAATTTATTGGAATATAATGGAAGTTTTTTTTAATTCATATGTATCACCAGGGATTAGAAATTTGAATAAGATTTTAAAGACTGCAATGTTGAGTATTTTAAATAAATCAAATCATCTAACACTCATGAAGTGGCAAAGATGATGAAAACTGAAAATAATTAGATCTGGATGACAGCACTCCATCTTCAACACACCTGCCAGAAATAATCAATATACCACTGAATTAGGCCAACAAGGTATGCATTTTAATTAGAATAAATCGGAAAAAGGTGCTGATTACAAATTTTATTATTCATCCAACGTTGGCCTCCTCTGAAGTGGAAATTGTGTTTTATATACCTCCTGGTAGTATTCTATTTTTGAAATCTAAAAAGGCTAGTTACCAAACAGGCCTGTCGGATCAAATGTGAAAAGAATTCCAAGCACTTGAAAGCTTTCAATAAAATAGACTTGCATTTATATAGCTCTTTTCTCAAAAGATGCTTTGATGGCCCAAAGCACTTTACAGCCAATGAAGTACTTTTGAAATGTTGCTATTGTTGATTGTAGGAAAAACATTTGGATGTACAATCTGTGAACTCCTGTTACGAGCAATGATAATGACAAATCAGGTAGTTTGATTTTATGATGTTGATTAAGAGATCAACAATGGCCAGGACACTGTTTCTACAAACCTTTCAGTTAGTATTATGGGGTTTTTGACTACCTTCTGAAAGGGCAGACAAGATCATGGTTTAACACCTCTTCAAAAACACTGCAGTTCCAACAATGTAGCATTCCTTCAGAACTGTACTGTTGTATCAGCTTCGAGTTTTGTGTTCAAGTCCTTTGCCCAGATATTCCAAGAAGTCGCAACCATAATTGGATTGAGTGAGTGAGTCTTTATGTGTGTGTGAGAGAGGGAGAAATACAGGATGCCTTTCTATGCAAAAGAGCTGGGGGAGATGGGAGACAGAGGCTGAGAAGAGAGAGAGAGAGAGAGAGAGAGAGAGAGAGAGAGAGAGAGAGAGAGAGAGAGAGAGAGAGAGAGAGACAAAGGGAGTGAGAGAAAGACAGAGAGAGAAGCAAGGTGAGAGAGAGAGAGTGTGAAAGAGATGGGTAGTAGGAGAGAAAAGGAGAGAGGATGAGTAAAAATGGGTGAGAGACGGTGTAGTAGGAGAGAAATGGGCCAAGGATGAGAGACAGAGGGGGAAAGAGGGAGGGTTCGTGAGAGAGAGGGGTTGAGAGGCAGAGGGTGTGAGAGAGAGCGAGAGGCATTGAACCCAGGATCCAATGATTCAGAAGCAAAAGTACTCAAAAGAGCCGTAAGAAGAAAATAATTGTATTTACAGGTTCAGATTACATTTTGCCTGGAGTTACTTTGGAGGCTATGAATCAGAAATAAAAACAGAAAATGCTGACTTAAGATCAGTAATTAGGAGAGCAGAAAATTATATAGCATTGGCTAAGCATTGAGAAGAATAGGCTATTTAGGATCAAGTAGAATTAGCTAAATTTCAGAGCAAGAGAATGGAAGTGAGACAAATATAACCAGAGCAATTGAAATTAAAAAGAGAGTTGGGGTGTCTCAGTGGTTAGCACTGCAGCCTCACCGTACCAGGGACCCAGGCTTGATTCCACTCTTGAGCAACTGTCTGTGTGGAGTTTGCATATTCTCCCCATGTCTGCAATGGTTTCTTTTGGGTGTTCCAGTTTCCTCCAAAGGTATGCAGGCTAGGTGGATTGGCCATGCTAAATTGACCATAGTGTTCAGGGGTGTGTAGCTCAGGTGGGTTATAAGGGGATGGGTTATAGGGGGATGGGTCTGGGTAGGATGCTGCAAGGACCTATTTCCACACTGTAGGGATTCTCTGGAATGAAAAAAAAATTGATTTTGAAAGAGAGTGAAACAGAAATGTGAAAACTGGAGTTAGAGAAGAAAAAAAGCTCAAAGCTCACAATTAGAAAGGAAGGCCAAGAATAGTCCCAGAGGTGACTCCTTATAGTTTTGAAATGACAATTAATTATGACTTGGTAGTTAGTAAGGAACAATATGTGTTATTTAAGAATATTGCCACTAAACTGAAATGGCCTAAAGAAGGTTGATATATGTTCCTACCAATGTTTTCACAGGAAAGCTTTGAAGCTGTACAGAGAATAAAGACTGTTGTTTTTATTATGCATGAGTTGGTATCAGAAGCCTACAGACAGAAATGTAAAAAATTTTGAAAAGGAAAATGTGGAATGTGCTCGAGAGAAGAAAATTGTGTTTGATAGGTGATGGAGCTCAACAGGGGTTAAAGCAGTCATGCCGAACTCGGCATGATTCCAGTGGAAGAATTTAAAGTTGCCTGTTTGGGAATAAGGTCCCACTGAGACACACGAAGGCTCCTACAATGAAGAAATGGCAGAGGCTTAAGAATTAACTTGCTAACACAGTTTGGTATATGGACTATAATTAAATGGCCACACTTTTAGTTCATGGAATGAAAAGACTTTTTAAAATTTCTTGACAGATTTTGGTCTTTTTCTTCATCATGTTGGCTGTTCTACAAACCTCAAGTGTGATTTAATTTTCTTTTGTTAACAGAATAACAAATAGTTTTCCGAATGGCCTTGAATAGAGTGCAGATATTTAAAGAAGAAAATCAACAGTGCCAACTAACTGCCTCCAAGAACTTTTGGAATATTTGTGAGGTACCCTGACAATTTGGTTCTTGGGAACTTGAGTTTAACATTGGATTTGTAGAGGAGCACCCAAAGTAATGCAACACCTTCTATTCTGCCAGTTTCGATAACACTCACATTTTCTTTGTGGTATCTGAACTCCACTTATTTTCAACAGTTATAAGGTTATCAACCCTGGCAATTGGTATGTAGACTTACTACACCAGGAAGATTCTCAGGCTCCAGAATTATGATGACCTGTGCAGTTTTTCAGTGTTGAGAAGTGAACTAAACCCTATCCTCTGTCTTGGTTTCCATGGCTCAGTTTGATTATAAAAGTTTGGTAACTGCTTAATGCTCACTGTGCTTGATTGGTTCAACCTGGATTCAGACTTATTTGACTGACCCTACAAAAGATCACAGGAAGCCAGAGCTGAAATAGAAGGATCGCAAATAAACTTGTTGCACTTACGAAAGCTGGTGTCATCTCGGAATTACATCAAACATACAACATTTCCAAAGTCCATCGTGAGCATGATCTCACTCATCCTGGAAGATTTCTTTAACTCTCTTGGTGCAGAATGAGGTCCAATTTTTAGAGTGTGAAGCTTATATTCTTGATCAGTTTTGAGTGGGGGGTGGGTGGCAGGGCAATGTCTCAAGCTTTCACATTGGGGTCAGTTTCAACCCCTTCCAACCTGGTGCAATGGGTATGGGACATGGAGATAGGGGTCAAAATAGAGTCTTTTAACCAGCTAGAGGCTTGGCCATTCCACCTGATGAAGTCTTATCTTCACCTGACAGACAGCCAGTTTTATGTCAGAGAAGACTCGGGTCAGAGTTCAAAGTGTCAAGCCCACCAGAGAAAGCAAGCAGGAGATAGCAAACAGATGTAAAAGTCTAAGGCAAGTAATTATTATTTGTCTCCAGACTCTTGAAAGAATCATCTGGCTGTTCTTGCTTTAATTTAGCCTACCTGGGCATGCTGTTTGAGGTCCCACTCCTTCCCCATCTACCTTTTATACAGAGACAACAAAGTGTAGAGCTGGATAAACACAGCAGGCCAAGGAACATCTGAAGGATGGTCTAGGCCTGAAACGTCAGCTTTCCTGCCCCTCTGATGCTGCTTGGCCTGCTGTGTTCATCCAGCTCCACACCTTGTTGTCTCAGATTCTCCAGCATCTGCAGTTCCTACTACATCTGAATACCTTTTATGCAGTAACCTTTTCTGTAGCTGGAGATGCCTAAAAAGCCAAGACATCTCAGAGCCAATGGCCATCATGCAAACATTGCACCATTGTGTGTTGCATCCCTCCAGGAGAGTGACACTCTGCAAAGGTGACAAACAGCCAAACATGAATGAACAGCACAGTCCAGAAGATTGCCCCATGCAGAGCAAGACCTTCTTTCAGCTCTGCTGACCACTCCAGTAGCCCAGCTATGAACAGCTTGCTTCACGTCAGCGATTGTCCCCACACCATCAGTTTTCATCATTCTGCTGCCCTGTCAGAGGTAGAGAGTCATAGAGCACAGAAACTGACCCTTCGGTCCAACCAGTCTATGCTGACCATCATGCCATGCTGATTTTGGAATGGGATTTTAAAATCAGACGACATCGGAGTCTCTCACATCCCATGAACCAATTTCAAAGGACATCATTGAGATTGGCACTGGTGTTCTGGCCAATATTAATCGGTGAATCAGCATGAAAGAAAGATTGTCCAATCATTTTCATAACAGAATATGGGGCGTTGCCACACAGATTGCTTGTAATGGCTCCTGCACTACAACAGTAACTAGGCTCCACATTGTGAGTGTCTTAATCCATTTTATTCTTTTGATAAACTGGGAGTTTCTCACTAGGCAGTGGTGAATTGCCAGTTAATTGAGATTATTGCTTGTTAACCACCTTGTTGATGGCACAACTCATCTCAATGTTCAGCTTGCTTTCTTCACAATTTGCCACACAAGCTAGATATTGAGAAACCTCGACTTGGAAACCAGAACAAGTACCTGGCAGACACCGGTCTACATGGCCTTCTTACATCCTCGACCATACTGCAAGTCAGGTCACAATCCACAGTAGCCAACCACAAATATTCTTCACTCACGGGCATTGGCAGCTGGTATCTGACAAACCAGCATCTCTCCGCTACATTGGCAGCCTATTCATGAAATAGAGCTGATTGCAGCGTAGACTAGCTGCTAGCATTGAAAGGCAACTGCAAGGACACCTTGTGTGCATGGAAAGGCTCCCAAACTCATGGACTGACCTGGACATATCACAAGGCTGCTCAATTAGCACTTATACAAATTAGAGCACACCTACATTCTCCCATCATCCATGGCTTGCCATAAGCTCTCAATACTGCTGTTTTTGAGGTGTTTTGCTCACAACTGCTTGTCAGTAGGGATCCATTTAAAGGATTTAGGGAGCTACCTTGGTTAATAACTTGTTCCCCATGCAGGAAACAGACCGCACATTTACTCAACCACAAGGCCTCGTCTCAAAATAATGGTGGCCACTCCACGTCAAGTGGAATCCACTGTCAGTCAGGGTGTCCCAGCATTATAAAATAACAGGCACAATTCACACACCAACCAGGGGCTTTGTCATGCACAGTGGTCAGTTAACAGTCTCAATTCAGCATAGGGAATGTTCAGCAATTAGTCTTGTAGGGCCAGCAAAAACAGTCAAGAGAATCCCATACTATCAGGCAGTGAGCTGCAAGCAGAGTGGCAGGGGTCAGGTCAACCATGTCTAGAACTGCTCGCCTCACAAACCTCATGATAAGGTGGGGTTAGACTCCGATTTGAGACACACGGTTAGGGCAATGAGTTTAGTAAGATATGGCAAGATGACCTGTTCGGCCTTTGGGCAAAACCAACTCTCAAAAAAAATCAATACAACTTAGACTTAGTCAAAAGAGCACAAGATTCAGCCTGTAATATCTATCTTTTATGTGCTCGGTCCTATTACTGTGTATAACTAATTGTATTTGATCTTGAAAGGGTCCCCTGGTACCCATTGCCATCTTTAATTGATCCATTTTGTTTTGGAGTGAAATCAGCACTCTGCAATCTGCACCAAATAGTTCGACTATCTCAAGTTATACAGCAGCCAGGATCTCTCTAGGGAAGTTAGTGCTGCCAGGGCTTGTGGCTGTCACGAAATCAGAAAAAAAAATGGCTGCTGTGCAGGGCATGTTGAAAGGAGGAGGATCTAGTTACATCAGGAGCTTTTAAGTAGTGAACAATCCTCCGTCACCTGTAATGAAATTTCAAAACCTCAGAGACACACTGAAGAAAACATGTTTCTATAAGAAACAGAAACACACTGTGCAAATCATTTCTACATACAATGACATTTATGCTTTGAAGTGTCTTCAGATTGCTTAATCTGTTTAATTGTGAAAACTGGGTGGTATGAGCAAGTTGGGCTGAAGGCCTTGTTCCATGCCATAGACCTCTAAGACTAATAGCCACAAATTCTAGAAAAAGGGGCTCACAATTAAAATCCAACGTTAATAAAGTGAATTATACTATCTCCAACAGGATAATTACACAATGTTATCTATCCAAAAATATTATCTGGGTCTGTAATAATTGTTGCTATCAACCCGCAAGGTGGCATCATTTGATTGCAGAACGAGTAATGATGCATATCGGTAACGTCACTTCCTATTTGCTTGGGACATTCCAAAAACCAATTCAATGCACACATTTTAATAACAGTAATGCCCATAAACTCACACCGCATTTTCCAGAATTGGGAAAGGTCCATCCTTTGAGGTTACCTTATCTGTATTAGAACAGCCTCAAAACCTCTCACAAAATGCTACTTCCCACCTGACCACCTAAATCCAACTCCACCCCATGCTCCCCAATCGTTCCCTGTCCAAACTATGGGTCTGGGTTGGACACTGTGGACGAGTGTATGCTGGGGTCCCATTGCTGTGCCACTACTGAGTCCGGATTGTGATGAACTAGCAGCAGGAATTGCTCCTGCTGAGTTGTGCAATTCCACTCTCACCTGCTTAAGGCTGCTCACGACACAGCACTGGTTAATTTTGTTGACTGGGTTTGCACAACCTTTCCTCCCAGGGAGGTGGAGGTGACAGTTACACATTTCCCCCAACCCCTGTAAATACTGTCCTGAGGGCATCTGACATTGCTTTACTGGTCGCTTGCAGTAAAAGCACATTTATTTTATAATTTGTGCACAAACTCTCACATCTTTTGAATACCATCATTTCCCAGTCCTTAAAAATAATTCAGTTGTTCGGTTTTGTCTACCAAAGTGGGTAACTTGCACTTCTCTCACTTCTATCATCTGAAGTAGTCTCACCCAATCTGTAGATTCCTAGAAGCATTGCATTCCAACCGGAACTCCATCAACAAACACATTGATTTGGAGCCAATCTACCATCCCCTGAGAAAAAGAACAGGAAATGACATCACCAACCCAAGGAAACCTAACCAGATAAATAGAAAGCAGGACATAACACCAGCGCGTCGTCGGAGGCTCACTGATGAAGTTACCTAGTATGGTGACGAAACGTCTGAAAACTAACCTTTCAGCTCAGCAAGCAAACTCACATCCAAAACCTCAACCTGAGCTACATATCTTCTCAAAACTCGCTATCTCTCAAAATGTGTAAATCACTTTATAGACTCATGTTCTCCTCACAGCTTTTTTTGTTTGTATCAACGAGCTTGGACACATTACATGTAGTCCCTAAATACAAGCTACTTTTAATCTGAAGGAAGCATCAACAACATTTGTAAATGAATGCACTGGCTACACTGGACCTCCGTTTTGAGATTATACAAGACAAATTGGACCAGTATGTCTTTTTTTCAAAGAATTCACTCATGGAGTGCAGGAATCTCTGGCTAGAGCCAGAATTTACTGCCCGCTCCTCATTTCCCAGGAGGCGGTTAAGAGTCCACCACAATGCTGTGCATCTGGAGTCACATGTCAGCCAGACCAGGTAAGGCTGACAGATTTCCTTCCCTGGTCCGGCTTTAGCAAATCAGACAGGTCTTTCCTGACAATGGTTTTGTTTTCTTTCCTGGTTATGTTTTTCCTACAAACGTCTATGCCACGGCGCGTTAGTGCTTATTTGCCCTAGCACCGTTGTGTGCGTGCGTGTGCAAGACACAGTTAAAAAAACACCAGGTGTAAAAATAACTTTATTAACACCACCAGGAAACACACCCATGTGACCAAAGAATCAGTATCAAGCACAGCCCCTAAAAAAAGGGAGGGGGAAGAGTAGGGATCAAATCAAAATAGAGTCTGTGGTGGAAAATAAAGCACTCCAGTGTCCACCTCTCCTTAAAGGCATCGGGTGCTCCTCTCCAGGGACATCCAGGGTGTGGATGTAGCCATAGAAATGGAGCAAGCAGTCAGCCATAACAAGCCCCTCCATGGCCCACTGCCCAGACCTATTAATGGCCATCTGGGCCAGGCCCAGGAGCAGATCCTCTGACCTGCCCACTTACCCCACTCCCCCCAAAGATAAGGAGCATGGGGCTGAAGTGCAGCCAAAAACACAAAAGGACATCTTTAAGATCATTGAAAAGGGAGTGCAAAAGCCCACACCCAATGTATACATGGTCCATCGACTCGACAGCACCACAAAATAGACATCGACAATGGTTTCATGGTCATCATTGGATGCTTAATTCCAGATTGTTTATCAAATTCAAATTCTACCATCTGCCTCGGCAGGATTTGAACCCAGGTCCTCAGACTATTAGCTGAATTTCTGGATAAAAACGTGAGCAACAATATCACTACGCCATTGTCTTCCCAGCATTTGTAAATGTCACTAGATTTTCCTTCTGGGATATTAATGGTCAAGATCTAAACCTCAACCCCTGTTGTAGCCAATTAGTTCCAGTTTGGCAAGGCAGAAATTATCCTTTAGTTTTAGGCTACCTCTGATTTTTGCTGTTAACCAATCCTTAATCCATTCCTCTCATTTTTCCCAATCTCATAGCCTGCATTTTATAAAAAAATTCCAGTGTGGCAGGTTATCAACTATCAAGTGCTCCCGTATTTGCACAGCTAGTAATCACAAAATCGAAAAGACCTGCTCCTTTCACAAACCCAAACTGATGGTAGTCAAACTATAATTTCCTAAGCACTCTGATATCATGCCTCTATTGACTGATAGTAGAGGAATTGCTAGATTCAAAGTCAGGATAACTAACCTATAGTTCCCTTTATTGCTTCTCATACTGTGCATAAAAGAGTTTAAAGGGTCCCACTTGGACAAAATATTCTGTACTTGTCACAGTATTGTTTCACATTTTAAAACAAAATGATGGACAGAGTTGCTATTTATTAGCATACACATTCTTGCTTGTTTATATTTCTAAAAGTAATTTTGAATATTCACAAAGACGACGACTGGAAGATTTATTTGTTTTATTTATAAACAAGTCAACACAAATGATATTTTATGTTTTTTTCAAAAATATTAAACCTGATATCCATCAGTTCCACAAAGCTAAGAGTAAATCACAGAAATTTTGATTTTGTCTTTGAAGCTCCTTAATATCAGAGGTCTGTACATTTAACACACATGCAACATGTGCATGTCGTCTTTCTTTTAACCTGTCCCTCATTTTAGAAAATATTGAATTTTTTCCATATATAGTCACTCAGAAATATTATGCAAATGCACATAGCAAACATATGTACTGAGATAACTTACTGCAACATGAGAGATCTATCATAGTTTCAAGACAGATACATTGAGGAGAATACTTTTATATAAACCATAATTGTGCTCTACAAGAAGCAATATAAACACAATGGCCAAGTTGGCTTCCTTGCCCATCTACCAACAGCTCATCAGCTTGATAAATAAAAGCTATGAATCACAAACACTTTTGGTATCATACACCATGCATTCCCTTTTCTACTGTACATGCTTAGTCTTTAAGGAAACAAATTTAAAGTCATTTAAATTGAGTAGTCATCCCATTTGCAGTCAAATTGTGATAAAAGTTAAAATTTCACATGAGTCACATTATTTGATACACCCTGGCCATCAAAAGCAAAAAGATTTAACTTTTTCATTCATGCGGAGTATCTAAGTTATAGCGTTGAGCCAAGATTCTCCTCTGGTATGTGTAGGAATATCTTTCAACTTCTTGGAGTTTCCTCAAATTGGCACAGACTGTCCAGCTGCATTTAAAAAAAACATAACAATACAAAAGATCAAGGTCATTGTGCATCAACATTCTTTTCAATAGCTTCTGATAAACCAGAGAAAAATAACAACAGTCCTGACATTATTGCCATAAAGAGAGTGAGGGCAAAGTTTCACAAAACTTGTTTCCACGGCAGTGGGACCATCCTATGAGGAGATAATAAAGTGTGAAACTGGATGAACACAGCAGGCCAAGCAGCATCTCAGGAGCACAAAAGCTGACGTTTCAGGCCTAGACCCTTCATCAGAGAGGGGGATGGGGAGAGGGAACTGGAATAAATAGGGAGAGAGGGGGAGGCGGACCGAAGATGGAGAGAAAAGAAGATAGGTGGAGAGTATAGGTGGGGAGGTAGGGAGGGGATTGGTCAGTCCAGGGACGACGGACAGGTCAAGGAGGCGGGATGAGGTTAGTAGGTAGGAGATGGAGGTGCGTCTTGGGGTGGGAGGAAGGGATGGGTGAGAGGAAGAACAGGTTAGGGAGGCAGAGACAGGCTGGGCTGGTTTTGGGATGCAGTGGGGGTGGGGGGTGGGGGGTGGGGTGGAGGGGAAGAGCTGGACTGGTTGTGTGATGACTTTCCATATTAAGCAGAGGTTCACCTGCACATCTGCCAATGTGGTATACTGTATCCATTGTACCCGGTGTGGCTTCCTCTACATTGGGGAAACCAAGCAGAGGCTTGGGGACCGCTTTGCAGAACACCTCCGCTCGGTTCACAATAAACAACTGTACCTCCCAGACTCGAACCATTTCAACTTCCCCTCCCATTCTTTAGATGACATGTCCATCATGGGCCTCCTGCAGTGCCACAATGACGCCACCCGGAGGTTGCAGGAACAGCAACTCATATTCTGCTTGGGAACCCTGCAGCCCAATGGTATCAATGTGGACTTTGCAAGCTTCAAAATCTCCCCTTCCCCCAGCGCATCCCAAAACCAGCCCAGCTCGTCCCCTCCCCCCACTGCACCACACAACCAGCCCAGCTCTTCCCCTCCCGCCATTGCATCCCAAAACCAGCCCAGCCTGTCTCCGCTTCCCTAACCTGTTCTTCCTCTCACCCATCCCTTCCTCCCACCCCAAACCGCACCTCCATCTCCTACCTACTAACCTCATCCCACCTCCTTGACCTGTCCGTCTTCCCTGGACTGACCTATCCCCTCCCTACCTCCCCCACCTATACTCTCCACCTATCTTCTTTTCTCTCCATCTTCGGTCCGCCTCCCCCTCTCTCCCTATTTATTCCAGAACCCTCACCCCTTTCCCCTCTCTGATGAAGGGTCTAGGCCCAAAACGTCAGCTTTTGTGCTCCTGAGATGCTGCTTGGCCTGCTGTGTTCATCCAGCTTCACACTTTGTTATCTTGGATTCTCCAGCATCTGCAGTTCCCATTATCTCTGATACAATCCTATGAGGAGAGATTGGTCAAATTGGGCTCGTATTTTCTAGAGTTTAAAGAATGAAAGGTGTTACTTCAAGGGATAGGCACGGTGGCTGCATCCAAGATGTTTCCCTGGCTGGGGAGTCTAAAATAGTTTAAGATTAAAGGGGGTTGCCACTTAGGTTTGGGACGATGAGAAATTAGTTTCTTCAGTAGGTTTTTAACTTTAAGAATTCTCTGCTACAGAAGGCTGTGAAGGCTCAGTGCGTGCTTAAGGTAGAGATTGATAGATTTTTGATCACTGTTGGTGCACAGAATTCTAGGAATGGGTTCAATAAAAGGCATTGCGGCTCAATGAGCTATGATCACATTAAATTGTGCAGCAGGCTCAAAAAGGATGAACACCCTATTTCTGTTCCTACGAAGTAGCCAGCATTCCTTGCACATTGGAAAACCAAAAAAAAACTTTGCAATTTAAAACTGGAGGATTTTAGTGCTGGTTTGTATTTCAATTTTGTTAAGTATGTTCACGGTATTATTCAAATACAAAGCAATATCAAAGAAATTGAAGTGCCCATTCCATTCAGATATTTCGGTTGGCTTGAATCAATGGTGGAACAAAAGTACTTAATCTCTTGAAATTTTCGTTGGAAATTTGAAAAAAATACAAGTTTCTTACAGTTTAACTTTAAGAGGAAGGTTTGTTATTGAAGCTAATTGCCAGCTAGTAGGACTCAAGACAAAACAAAACGATGTACTATCTAAATTTCACCTTTTAACAAAGGCTAGTAATGGTGTTCAGATCAAGGTTCATAAAGGCAGAATGGAGGAAAACTTCCTGTACAAGTTAACTGTAAAATGTCAAGTACCTTGTGATCCAAAACTGGTCATTCTTAATTGTCATGTGAAGAATCAACTAAATAGGAAGGATTCCAAAACAATTCAGATCCTAACACATTGCTTTGACCTTATTCTTATATAAAGTGAACATGCTTCTGCAATCTTGGACATGCAAGTGTGAAATGGGAGTCTGTTCAGCGATGCTGGCCAAGGCTAGGAACCAAGTTATACTTGGGAATTTCAGCTTGACAAAGTGTGACCCACGAAAGGGAATGAAGGAGCAAACACCCTTTACAAAAGAATGCATCAAATTTAAGAGATGATTCAGAATCATTGTGATGGCCCTTTTAATACAGATACATTTCTCAGATAGCTTGGCAAGTCAATACATTTGGACTCTAAGTAAAACCTCCATGAGCAGGCTCCCTTTCAGGACTGATTCAATCCATCCATATTTCACAGCATGTGTGATCTGTAGGAACATGCATGTTCTGGAACAGAAGCCTTTGGTTCATTTCTCCAGTTACCAAATTTTCCAACATTTCCTAAGTTTCCAACCTAACAGTGATTATACCTCAATGAATAATCATTGGTTGGAAACTAAGCACTATGCAACATCCTGCAGTCTTGAAAAGTGCTATATAAGATGGGGCACATTTTCTATTTTAAAAATCATTCACCACATCTACATCAATTCAGCCTTAGTTCTACACTTCTCCTAATTCTGCTTTTATGAATAGCTTTACCTGTATTAGACAAAAGCAAGAGGAGAGAAATAGGAACTGAAAGCAATTGGAGGCCAGGCAAACAAAGGCAAGACTGAAAAAAAAGGACACTCAATATTTTCCTGATTATGAGAAAACCAGAGCTGAATAAATAGGGTTCATTAAGAAGTCAGTGATATTCCAACTCGGCTTCCACAATAACACACAAGTTTGATGTTTATCTCTCAGCAGATTCAAAAATGCTGCTTCTGAAATTCTACTTACCTTTGAACTGGATGTAGCAGGCATTACAGTAGAGTCTGTTATTCCGTACTCGGACCTCTGCTCCAGATTCTGTACCCCCAAGGTCAATGCCACACGAGATGCACTGTGTACGAGAGCAAGTTCACTTATTTACATTTTCCAAGATACTTCACAACTATTGGAATTTAAAGACAGGGATGAAGTCAGAACGAGACAGCATTTCTTCTCACTGGTCCACTCAGCTTAAATTTATTTTTTCTTTCCCCATTTTCATGGCGGAGAACAGTAATTGGTTGTTTAATAAGAAAAGATGGGTCACAGGTTCTCCCCATTAACCAACTAGGTGTCTCACTGGTGACAGAACAAAGAGTTCAGTTCCACCAAAACAATTACTTCCCTCCTATTCATATGATGGTTTTATTTTGGGGAGGGTGGGTTTATAGCATTAATCCAAAATATCCACCCACACACTCTTGAGGAGACATTTTGGGCAACAAAAAGATAGGGAAGTAGATGTCAATAATTTAGTGGTATGGCACCTTTCACCTGATTTGGTAAAAGGTGCCAAAGAGAAAACTGCCATCTATGGCTAAAGAATTGGTAAGTTCTCTATTTTGGGAGTAAAGTCAGCAAGATTGATTTGGGGCAATTTCACAAAAATAGGGATATCTTTTACGATTAAGCTGAACAAAATTAGTAAAGACTTGTGAAAAGTTAATGTATTCTTGCATTTTTTATGAAAGCACAATGGGCTGTGAAAAGAAAATCTACAAATATTCAGAGGTACAACAGCTAAACAACAACATTTGGCCAAATATAATGAAACTTAAAACACTTTAAACAAAATCTTTAAATTAACTGAAGTGGTCTTTCAAAGTCATGCTGTCTCCTTCATGACTACAGTTGCATGAAATAAGATGTATAATTGATTTACTCTGCACTGGGAAGTTGAGTACCAAATGTGTCAATGAAGATGAAAATATAGCATTAGCAGGGAGTGAAATTGTGGACGTTAGCAGGAAGAGCCAAAAAAAAAGAACAATTACTGGTAAATGATAAAGTGGTAAGATACTGATTTGTGCAAACTAAACCAAAAATAGCGACGAGCCTTCCATTTTAGCTGAAAACCAAAAAGTTGTTAATGATAGAAGTGCAAGCAAGAAGGTGTTAAGTTATGCCAATCTGAAACAGAACCAAAGTTATGATTAAAAAATTATTGGCACAAGTTGTCCCACGTTAGTTAATATGACACCAAAATGCTTCCATACTGCAGCTACAGAAACCATGCAGAATTCAGAACCAAATAAAACAAAAGTAATATCTTTTCTTGCAAATCACCTTCCAATAATTGCGATGCAACTTAGAACATCTGCATGGTTTCATGCACCATCAAAAAGTATCAATACAAAGGCGACTGGTAGAGTTTTAAGCAGGCATGCTCGTCTTCAGCAGACTTTGTTCATGGTTGCTTAGCCTCTCTCATAGCTGGTCCCTATCCTCACCTTAAAACAATGTAAGTGATAACAAAGACCAAGAGACTCGATGATCATGGCAGCTCCTCTGCCCAGAGGACTATCACAGTATGAACAGATCTTCTTTCCACTTATTGACCTGGATACAGAACAAAAAGGGGACTGGCTATATAAAGGGTAGACAGGCATGAGAATTAATGAAGCTAACTCCGTGGGATGCTCAAGCCATCAATTATTTGAAACATTCTGGTCAATGTAAAGAATCAATATATTAAGTTCAGCAGGAAACATGGAGTCCTTGTACTGGTCCTGCAGTCCGTAACTTCAATTTTGATTATTTTCTGACGGTAGCAATGGCTTCAAAATTTCATGACATTACTTGCACAGGAGAAAGTTTTACAAGACAAAACAACAAAAAACAAGACAAAAACAAGAAAATCTGATCATACACAAGAAGCTCCAATAAAAACTTGAAAGTTACTTCCACACATTTTAAAAGGTAGACAGCTTAAGATGGCTCCAAAACGCTAGGCAGCTTTGGAATTTACCGGATGGGCTAAAACTTCACTGATTCCTGAATATTATCTATCATTTCAGAAGTAAGTCAATATATTCACATTCTAACACTTAGTATTATTCAGGCCAAAGCTTTATTAGCCTATAAATAAGTGATCTTCCTGCATGGTGTTTGATTTCAATTACAAAGTAGCTGTACATTTGATTTAGCACAAAATCTAGCCATGTCTTCTGTCACTGTTGATTAACACATCCCAATAATAGCTAGTTAAAAGGCTTTTTTTTTGTAAAAGAGCAACCGTAGTATTTCTACAGCACCAGATTTTCAACACTTCCAATTTCATCAATTGATCGATGAGTACCAGCATGGATTTGTCAAAAAGAAGCTATGCCTGAACAATATGACTACAAGTTTTTTTTTGAAGAAGTGGTTAAATCCATACATATGTGGACTTCCAGAAGGCACTTTATCAAGATCCTCACAAGAGGCTATCAGTTCGAATTGAAGTCAAATTGTTGATCCAGATAGGAAACTGAAAGAGTGGGCAGAGGTAGAGAGTTTAGCTGATTGGCAAGTACGGTAATTGGCAGAACGCAACTAGTGATGCTCCACAATGACTTCTGTTCGGTTCTCACCTGTTCATTTTATTTCTTAAGGAATAGAAGACCATAAAATTTAAGCTAACACAAGTTAATGACAGTACAAAGTGTACATGGAGGTGTAAAGTTAAAGAGATAATAACAGATTAAGTGACAAGTTGAATTCAATGCAAGTCAATGAGATGAGCCAATTTGGACTACCAAGAACAGAGCAGGATAATTTCTTCATGGTACATAGCTAGAGATAGTGGTCCAAAGAAGCTTGCATGTCAGGGTACAAAAACCATTACAATGCTATGAGAAAATAGTAATAATGGCAAATGGAATGCTGGCTTTTACATCTATAGGAAAAGAGGCAGTGTATGCAGTACCGTGAGCAGTTCTGGGCTTTTACGAGCTTTAGGAAGGGGATATTGGCCTTTGAGAGTGTGTAACAGTTTTACTTAAATGATAGCTGAACTCCAAAAGTTGAAATGCAAGGAAAGATTACACAATTGTTCATTACATTCTCTAGGATTGAGAAGCCTAATGGGTGATTTGATCGAAGATCAAGACACAATGAACATCACTTTGGTAGAAACACTTTCCTCTGAATGGCGATTCTAAGGCCAAAAAGTAGATCCTAAAAATTACAGCCAGACATTTTTGGAGTAAAATTAGAAGACACTTTCTCAGGCAAGGTATGGGAGAACACTTGAATTCTCTTCTGCAACTGGCAAATTTAAAATGGAGGAAACTAGAACTTTCATTAAATGACTTACTTAAGGAATATAGAGCAAGTGTTTAAAGATGTCAAGAATCAGTGAGTTAATGTGAAGGAATTTTCTATGTAACTACAATAGACTATTTTCAAGTATAGAAGGGTCACTGAACTATACACAGGAAACAGTATCAGAGCAAAACATTTTCATTCAAATGATCAAGTACCTGTTGCTTGGTATCTGGGGCTGACTAGTTGGTGCAACAGAAGGATTCTTGGTCCATGATGCTGTTCTCAAAGATCCAGTGGATTGTGGTGGTAAGGTTGATGATGCAGTGCGCAAGTAAGATCGGTTTGAAGTGGAGACTGGGTAATAACTGGATCCTTTTCCTGAGGAATGTGCTGGCTCTGTAGTCAATCCCCAGTTGTTTGCATTTGGGGCATCCAAGTTGTCTAAAGATTCACCTCTGAAATAAGAGTAATTGTTATATAACTGTTCAATGTTTCTGGGTTGCATAGTGATGTGTAATCTGGTACAGAATGCTTCCATTGTCCTAAATCAGCAAACATGATTGCAAAAACCGATAACAAGTTTTAGAAAATATCAAAGGACATGGATAATATGCAGAGAATTGAGATCTGCAAACTTTCACCAATCTTGAGATGATTAATTAATTAGGCCTGGCCCTCTCCACTTGCTCCCAAATACATTCACCTTGTCCAACTGGCATTGGTAGTGGGGAAGAATAGTTCACATCAACGCAAGGACCTTCACCTGAGGAGCCTCCATCAAATCAGTGATTAGTATATCCTGCATCTACAACAGTTAAAAATGTAGCAAGAGGCAGCTTTGCTATTTTTATCTTCTCAAGCAGAGCTTCACTTGGACTTGTGTTTGCACTTTACTCCATTTCCAGCAGGAAGCCACATCCAAACACATCCTCCCCACAACCCCCCCATTCTGTCAGCATTCTGCAGGGACTGTTCCCTTCACAAAGCCCTCCTTCACTCCCAATAGCTTGTCACTGCCACCAATCCACCCTCCCATGCAATTGGAGAAAGTGTAACACTTGCCTCGTCCGATGTGGTCTCCTCTACATCAATGAGACCAAGGGTAGACTCACTTGACCGATTTGAGGAGCATCTGCACGCTGTACTTTATAATTAACAGCACCTTTCAATTGCGAAATTTTAACTCCCCCTGCCACTCCCTGGGTGACATATCAATCCTGGGCCTCCTCCAGTGTCAAAATGACACCTTCCGCAAACTGGAGGAGTAGCACCTCATATTCCACCTTGGGAGTCTCCAGCCTGATGGCCTAAATATGGAATATGCCAGTTTTAAAAATCTCCCCACCCCTTGCCTCATCCCATGTCCCATCCTCCCTCTCATCCCCATCTCCTTGACCTGACACTATCTATTCTTCATCTTTCTTCACATGTCCACCCCACCCTTTTCATAATCTCTATCCACAACCCCTGGCCTGCACCCAACTACAACCATCCCACCTAACTTCCCCGAGCGCCATCCTCCTTCCTTTATTTACTTCCAAGCTCCCTTTCCCCTCCCTAGTGCTGAAGGGTCCCAACTTGAAATACTGACATCCCAACTCATCTGATGCTGCCTGACACCAGGATCTGTAGGTCTTGCTATCTCTCTCTCTCTCACACACACACACACACACACACACACACACACACACACACACACACACACACACACACACACACACACGTTCTACTTGCACCCCCCCACCCCTGCTCTCCACCTCGTCAACTGCATAAAAATCATTACTTTTCAGCCTCCTTCTGTTCAAAGAAGGTATATTTTACATGAAATATTAACTCTTTCCCCACAGACACTGCTGTATTTCTTCAGAACTTAGTTTTTTTTTAAAAAGATGCCCATCATCCACAGTACTTTACTTTTAAAGACTTGGACTTTGTTGCTTGAAACAGTTTATTATTCAAAATCCTGCTTGCCCATCCCATAAGTAAGAAATAACCTGTGTTTATGTATCTAATCAAGTCATTTTCACCTGGCAGTAGGGCATGAGAACTTCATGATATTTGGAAATGTGAATGTCTTGCACTTGGACGAGGTTTGGGGTGGTGAGAGGGCAATATAGCCCAAAAAAGTGACCATTGCTCGAATTTATTTCTGTCAACATGGAATGTACGTGGGATTAAATTACCAACCTTGGATTTGCCAATCATTAATTGCTACCATTTATTCTTGGCAGGGGCACTGTTTCACAGATCAAAGTGTCCGGTATGTTAGTTTAAGCTATTCCATCCAATTACAAACATCCTGTGGGACCATTTATACTCCATGTTCATTTGGCAGCTGCATTGCAGTTTTAAAACACTGTTTTGTTATTGAATCCTGTGAAGGACTGATGATCTAAATGCCATTATGAGGAAAAGAAAATGCTTTAAAGTTTCCTGATCGCTTCAAAAGGCACTGAGATTATTTCAACAGGAATTAGCGCAACAAGCAGAGTGTGAGAGCCAGATGGCTTGAAGATATTACACAGCCATGAAAGATGCAATTATCTGTGTTTGAAGGGTGAGATTAATGTTGAAATTTAATGCAGGGGAAACGTCGTTGGTTGTTCTTCTAAAGGTTCTTTTACCTGCTTAATGTTCAATAAAATTATCTAATAGCCGGTAGCCTATACCACATTTCCAATATAATCTGGTATCATCATCATTATATTAGTATCTGATGCATTATAGCAAAAGACTTTCCCAAAAAGTCTCATGGCATTTACCTTGATCTTTTTGGGTCATATATCACACTTATTCCACGTGCTGATTTTTCCCATTACATTAGCAAGTAGAAAGTGATAAGACCAGTGGGCACAAACTTAATATTTTTCATTTTAAAGCAATGCATTCCTGACATTTTTCCAAACAATTTGATTTTATAGATAACGATTAGTGCTGGCTGGCAGTTTGAGTCTGCAAAGTCATAGGCATTTGTAATCCAGGAGTTTATTTAAAGTGCAGTTTCTGTTCGGAGGGTCGGTGTGGGCTTGATGGGCAGAATGGCCTGCTTCCACGTTGTAGGGGATTCTATACAAGCAAAGAAACACTAAATTATGCGACAAGAGGAAAGGGGTGATCAAAGGATGGAAACTTTGTTTACAAGTATGAAGAGAACTTGGGCTCAGAGTCCACCTGCCTCAGAGGCACATGGACTAGTTCATAGTTATCAAATGGATAAGTTGACAAAAACAAACTGTGACAATAGGGATAGCAATGAGACCTAACATTTTGCGGAAGGCTAGAGCAACACACAATTAGGATGTTAATTCATAGACTGGGCGACAGATTGAAGACTACATCTGTGACTTTTTTACCGTTATTACCTTCTCATTGATCCATAATTGCTAGGTGCAGTCTTAGTCGCAACACTGGCACTACGCTGCCTAATCCAGCTATTGTCATTCAGGAGCTGGGTCTTTCTCCGCATTTCCAGTAGGATTTTCTGTCGTTCTTGTTCAGCGTACGAGAGTGGTGGCTCTTTTTGTTGTGAAGATTTTGATCGCATTTCACTCTTAATCCACGAGTTGTCTGGGGCTTTGCTCTTCACATCACCTAACAACCAAACCAAAAATCTTTAAGGGTCTAAATGATTTTCCACTGCCCTTCAATCCACCTCAATTACCAGGAAGAGCTTATCCCAGCTGATGGCTTTTAAATGAACACCATTAAGATGGGGTTCTTGCAATTGCAAGTAACACTCTACTGAAATGGGGGAATTAAACAAACTCAAGTACATCATATCAGTACTGAAATACATTTCCGTAATTCTGTTGATGAATTGGCAGAGCATTTTCTCCAACATAACTATGTCATCAGCAAATATCATCTGAATCAATGGAAAGCATTCTTTATGAACTTAATAAGCAGCGTGTCATTGCAAGATATTACAATTTTTAAAATCAGCATAGCCAAGAATAACTAATTCAAGCACCAAATTGATTTAGAATGGTCTTTTTCATTAGTAGATTGTAATCATACTTGGGAAAAATAAATTAAGACTGTTATTGTTAAGAGAGATCAGCCAACCACAATGAACAAATAGTACATTCAGCATTAAAACAGTGGCCATCCAAAATTCAGCACAGAGCTGCGTCAGCCCTTTCAGCATACTCATGCACATCAAGGGAAAACATGTACAATTAGCAAGCGACAATGATGATTAACTTGAGCATTTTTAATTTGAGCAGAGGGTCTCTCTCAAGAGGAAAAACAAATTGCTTTAAAATGGAAACAGTTGCTCAAAATGCAGCTGAAAATGTGCTAATTAGCTCGATCATTGGAGTGACAAAGAGAAATTAGGGTATAGGTTGGCTGCTGATCAGAGGGCGTATTCCCCACCTCTCTCTGGGTCAGCATATTTCATCTGATTAAGGATTTTCAGCCTCTCAGTTTCCAATTCAACACGTGTAGCTTCCTGTGTCTTCCCATGTCGCCTGCGGAGATTTTCTTCCTCAAGCAGCCACTGGGCCACACCACCCACTGGTTTCACACCTACATCTAAATACACGTTCAAATATGCATACAGCAGGCCATTAGCACTCATGCAAGGATAACGTTTTAAAAGTGTTTAAATAGAAGGTTAAAAGGCAAAAGTCAAGAAATTATCAAATTGTGTCAAATTTCTGCTCCCAACTATCATTATGCACACACATGCACTTACACGGACAAACACACACACACACACACACACACACTAATTCCAGTCATTTCCTTTGAGCTGCATAGTTTTGGTGCTATTGTGACATACCTTAAATCAGAAAGCAACCTCATGCTGAAACAAATGAGGAATGACTTTGCTCTCCAATAATGATGTTTGCATCAGGCTAGTGTTTATTACGTGGAACATTTCAAATTTAAGTTGCATTGCATTCAATTTATTTTACAAATGTCAAAGGGATACTGAGAAATAATTGACCCCTTGCAATTAGGAGGAAAACACATTTCATCAAGTACTTTGCTACACAACTTGGTTTTTATGGAATAACTGAAGCTAAAATATTCTCCATTAATTGAAGATTCAGCCACTGGCTGGTTCAAGTAGGTAGCTAAAGAAAATTCAAATTTGTTTTAATTCCCAAGTTGAAACACTCAGGACAAAGAAACTCACCATGTCCCTGGGCAGGCATACGCTCATCAAGGTCAGAGGTAGACTTGGACTTTGCCCTATAACCATAACAGCATTGCAGGCTGGTTAGTACACCAAGCGGGAGAAAATATACCATTCATTTCTTAAAACCAGATTCAGACAGAACAGCATATCGCAACAAATCTGAATGATTCTGATTGCTAACAAAAAACTCATTGGAACAAATTTGAGAACAAATTTTCTGCCCTCTTATAAACGGTGAAGCTCCCCAGGATAATTACCATTGCACCCCTTCCTCATTAAAAAAAAACTACAGAAACTCAGTTAACAAAATCTATTAGACAGCTCATGGAAATTTCAACATAGTTGTACCACAATTTGAGAGATGCGGCTGGGGGAACATAGTAAGCTGATAGTTGGAGACCTGAACCCCATATACCATGTCCTTTATTCAAAAACACTCCAGCTCTGGTCATCAGGTTACTTTCAGCACAGCCAAAACATTTTCATCCACTCAATCCACATTATTACTCATCTAACTTTTCTTCCCTGCCTTAATGACAATCCTTTTTCTCTCCCCTTTCTCTGGGGCCTGGCTCCACTTCCCAGCTCACTCCTTTTCCATTCGCCACACCTAGTCATCATCAAGATAAATGCCACTCTTCCCCCCGACATGCTGCATAATTTCTGAAGGAGGGTCACAAGACATGAAATGTTAACTCTCTTTTCTCTCCACAGATGCTGCCAGACCCGCTACATTCTCCAGCAATTTCTGGCTTTGTTTCAGACTTCCAGCATCTGCAATTTGTTGTATATTATTTCATGTCTGGTTGCTTTTACACAACTTCACTTGAATTTGTTCATGTTTCTGGTTCTCTTAAATTAATAAATCAATTACTAATATGTGGGATATAATCCCTTTAAAATGCATTACAGCTTGTTGGGAATGGAGTTCCAAACATCTGGCACTGAAAGCTAACACAGTAAAACAGTTGGTTCAAAATCTTACCACTGGGGCTGATATTCCTCTGTTCTTTCAGTTTCTGCTAACCAGGTCCTTTGTTCTGCGTGTTGCCTCTGCCTCTTCTCTTCTTTAAGTCGTTCTTGCTCACGATGCCATTGTTCTTGCCGTTCACGTTCTTTCTCGTGCAGTTTTCTCTCCTGCTCAAGGCAATCTGCTGCTTCTTCTTGACGCCTTCTTTCTTCTTGTAACCGTAATTCCTCTCGCTGCCTTGCCTCGTCATCATCACTTCTGTGCCAATCCTCTACGTCTCCCAGTTCCTGTGATTCGTCCTCAGATTCCTGGTTATTCCATGATGTAATCCAGTTTCGAGAAGTATACTGGGGCTTGAACTCTACAGGCCCATCCACAGTATTTGATGGGGATTGCGGAGTGCTTGTTTCCTGTAGCATCCTGCGCTCCTGTTAAAGTTTAAAGTTAATTAATTTAACAAGACAGAAGATACTTGAATACACCTTTACTAAGAAATACGTAGAGTGAGAAGGGGAAATTAAAAAAAATTAAGCGCTTACTCCCAAAGTATTTAACTCATCTTCTTTTCCCTCCATAGCCTCCTCACTGTCACCACTGCCTTTCTCTATTCACCACAACCTTTTTAAGGATGTGTTGGATGCCTCTGCAGTGAACAGATTCTCCATTAACTCATTCAAGTGGCCTTTCCTCAACCGGAATAGCAGCCCACTACAAGAGGCTACTGGTTTGTGAAATGTTCAGCAACATCTGCAATCCCAGCGTATTCCTTCTGGTACAACTTACTGACTAGCAATCAGAAACAAAAAGCAAGGGCTCACATCCTACCCTGCTTGAATCCAACATTAGAATAGTGACGCCAAATGCAGTTCTCCCAACAGTTCCTTTGGGGCAATTCGTATTGGTAATGTGGATTAAACTAGGAATCTTATGTAGTTACAGGTAGTAATTAATTAACTCACTTTTTGTTAATACGAGAAGGCCATACTGAGTTTCAAACGTGACTCAGAATTCAGAACCAATTAAAGTCAAAAGAGTATGAAGCTACTGATGTGAGAGTTTGATTATTGGGAATAATGCACAACCACTGTATACATTTAAAAAAAAAAGAGACACTAAATTAGAGACTATTATCCAGCTATGTCTGTAAACACTGCACTGTCATTGACCCAACTGGGGCTGGCCACAGTAGAATGTGGTGCAGCAAAACATGACAAGAATTTTGCTGAAAAGACACATTGAACTGTACTCGACAGTTTAGAAGGGAAATTCCTTTCTGTGTGCACTTTGAAAGTTGAACACATTTTCAACACGCGGAAAATGAAATGGCAGTTGCATGACTTGAGGAGGATAACTTATTCATGCATGAATTTCGGATAAAACAACAGCATCCATGCATGTTTTGTATTTCGTGCCATTTTGCCCTGAGGAATACAAGCAACATTCTATTTATAAAATGCAGTCAAAAGAATGAACATTTAAAATCATGGAGGTCCTAAATGACAGAGGGGGATAAAATGGCCTTTCATTAGCCTTTGGAAAATAAATGATTGAAGAAAATGCTCCCCATTCTGTTTTCTGGGCAATTCAAGGAAAACATCTAAGTGTTATCAGGTAAAAAGTAGTCCTGCCTAATAGCTCCTTTTAACAACTGACAGTTTTCAGTTTTAGGAAAAGAAATAGCATTTGTAAGAGAAAGAATGTTACCAATTAAAAAATGCTTGCAACGGAAGTTATAAAGGGAAATACTAATATTTTAATTTTGATCTGTTGTAGGAACATCTAATTAGTCTATTTTGACATGAAACTGCAAAATCCCAGAATACATCATCCAGATCAAAATTATCACTCCAGGAAAGTTGTTTCCTTTTGGTCCCCCATAACTAAAAATAAATAAAACTCATTACTGTTTCAGAGAGTGCTAGCCTGCTTCCTCCCTGTCTACATTCATCACCCTGCCATCCATTTAGTTAGTGCTGTAAATGTCATTACCTCTTCATAGTACTTGGAGCCTTCTTGCTCAGCTTCTTTCTGAGCCTTTCTCCACTCTTCCTGTAGTTTCTCCTGCTCACGTTGGTATTTTTCCTAAAAGTTCCAAATGATCAGAGCCATCAAGTAAATGAAAGCATTTGCACATTGAAGCAAAGGAAAGCTCGTGTTGCCCCATCAGTGCTTCTAGAACAAATTACCAATGCCAAAACTAGAATCAAACTAAACCTGCCATGCAATCTTCAGAATGCTGGTTTTGATTGGTCAGATCAGAAATACAATACTTAAAATTAAGAGTCTGGAGTTGCCAAAATTCACAGTTATTTAAACCATGAAGCCTGCACATTACCAAATTTAACAAACTGGCACCTTTTGTATGATTTACACTAAAAAAAAATGAAATCCACGATTTAAAATAGAAGAACTTCAAACTATACCACAGGTATTAACATTGTGAAAGTGATTCAGATTCAATGAACTTTGTAACTTTTTTTCATACAAAAGGTCAATGGTGCCCACTGCAATGAGTTCTATCATTTCAGATGAAAACATTTGCCTCAAGTCTAGGTTTGGCAAGGGTTCTAAGAACTACCACTACACAATAACAATAAAATACTCAAGCCATCACCGCTCTACTTCATGCATATCCCCTTTTTACAACCAGTGCTCTATGACAATATGCTAGCATTAGGGTTACAGCGTGAGGACAGAGCAGTGCTATGTTCTCCTTAGAAGGCAAAGATGGGAAAATGGTTTAGACAATACAAGTTAATTCTGGAACAATACGAAATGCAGTGCATGCCCACTGGTCACCAAGACAGATTTTAATCTTAAAAAAAAAGGGGATTATAAAACAAATATTCTGATAGCCAAATAAATTGAACTTTTCATTGATCATAATCAATGTGCACATATCTAAAAATGTATAAGTCATGCACAAATGAGCAGTCATTCAACATATGTGCAATGTATTAATTTGACAGTGCTGGCAGGTTTCACTGAAAAGCTACTGTGAATGGGAAATTCATGATTTGAAGTTGCAAGAATTTGGAATTTGAATTTGCTTTATATTCGTGGGACTAAACAAAGCTCAAATATGCCAGTCTCATACAGTACAATATTCTCAGACAGCTGACAATACAAGATAATGCATTAGATTCAGCTATTCTGTCTGTCACTCGACCGAGGCTGGAGGCAGAAATTTGGACAAACTTGATTAAGGAATTAAATCTTGAAATTGTGGCACCCTTAGCCTCACGTGCATGGACACAAGCATCTCAAATCTTCCATACACAGATCAGCCACTTGATCATGGAGACACGATACTGCACAAGAGAAAGTCCTCATGAGAAATGGTCTGGCTGAAGACCACACACACGCACTCTGAACTGGTCTCAAAAGGCATTTGTAGAAGCTTATGAACAAGTGGATTGCTCTGGTAGCTGGGGATACTTGACACTCAAGGTCTGTAGAGAATTAGAAATTTAAGATGCACATTCTCCACAGGTAGAAATAGGATCAGCAAATAAAGAAACTTCAACAAAATTCTAAGTTGGATTTTTAGAAAGGTCTTGATTGCCCAATGGCTTGCATCCTGCTTTAATTCACGCTTTGCACAAATATGTTAAGCAGCTCTATAATGGAATGGACACATTAGCCTGGTGTTACAAGGTTCTACGTTAAAAAGGACTAAAATCCATGCAAAGCATTTATTAGTAAATCCGCAAGACCACCTCAGCACCATGCGGCTAGCACTTTAGCCACAATGTACCTGTAACAATCGGTCCTGCTCTTTCTGCCATATTTCCTGGCGCTTTCTCTCCTCCTCAGGATTCCAAGACCATCGACTTGAAACACTAATTGATGGAATTTGTAGCTAACATACCACAGCAAGAAGAAAGCATGTAACACTTTGACTTTTATTTATTAATAACACACAGTGATAACAACTTTCTTCAATGTCAAGTGTTTTGGTAAGTGGTCGACTGAATTCTGAAATGATCGTTAATTATGATCTTGTTTTGTCTCCAATTCTGGAATTTATGCGAAAGGCAATATTGCCTCCCTTCAGTGAACCAAATAATGCACAGTTGGAAACAGTAATTTTATGGCAGCTGAGTGATATTTCAAAACCAAAATCCAAGGGAAGAATTTGTACTTTACTTACATCATTCATTGCAGATTCAGATCCCCCTGTAGAAGAACAAAGAGAATTTTATAAGTTGATGTACAGCACAAAAATTACTGCTGTTCCTCTGCACTGCTTCACAACGATAGGAGTTCTTTCAAAACAGCATCAGTACAAGTCACTACAGACTCAAAAAATGTTACTTGTTTTTTTAAACTGAACTTTGCACCAACACAATGTAATGTTACAACACACTGAATGACATCTCAAAGACATTTAGCAGCTGCAAGAACAAAGACATTGACTGGTATGTGAAATCCAACATTTGTGAATGAATGCTGGGTCTCCTCCCTTATTTGCTCCACTAATTAGAGTAATCGAGGAGAGGTTTAACCTCCACTCTGTGAGGTACACCCCCAGGCCAGTGGAATGCTGTTAATATCACGTAAAATGCTGCTAGTTGAATTCAATGCTGAGTAAGCTTGGCAGGTGTTAAAATTACATTACTGATTAACAGGAGAAGAAAAAAATTGATCCACTGCCCTGGAATTCATAATTGGTATCACTGGAAAATAACATTAAATTGTTAAAGTAACCAAGGTGAAGGGTAAATGCATCCTAGAAATTGCCCCAGTTTTGAATTCTCCCTACAACCAATTCATTCATGTTCTTCAACTGTTTGTACCACTGCTAGGATGCAAGGGTTGGGGCATCACGTTGCAGCTGTACAGGACATAGGTGAGGCCACTTTTAGAATACTGCACACAATTTTGGTCTCCTTGCTATAGGAAAGATGTTGTGAAACTTGAAAGGGTTCAGTAAAGATTGACAAGGATGTGGTCAGGTTTGGAGGGTTTGAGGTCTGGAAGAGGCTGAATTGGCTGGGGTTATTTTCCCCTGGAGTGGAGGCCTTATACAAGTTTATGAAATCATGGGGAGCATGGATAGGGTGAATATCCAAGGTCTTTTTCCCCCCCAGAGTAGAGGAGCCCAAAACTAAAGGGCATAGTTTTAAAGTGAGAGGGGAACGATTTAAAAAGGGGGCCTGAGGGGCAACATTTTCACACAGAGGGTGGTGCATGTATGGAATGAGCTGCCAGAGGAGGTGGAGGAGGCTGGTACAATTACAACATCTAAAAAGCATCTGGATGTGTCCATGAATTGGACAGGTTATGACCCAAATGCTGTCAAATGGGACTAGACTAGTAAAGGATATGTGGTCAGCAAGTACAAGTTGAACTGAAGGGCCTGTTTCCATACTGGATTAGATTCCCTACAGTGTGGAAACAGGCCGTTCAGCCCAACAAGTCCACACCGCCACTTGAAGCATCCCGCCCAGACCCATTCCTCTATAACCCACACACCCCTGAACCCTATGGGCAATTTAGCATGGGAAATCCACCGAGCCTGCACATCTTTGGACTGTGGGAGGAAACCGGAGCACCCGGAGGAAACCCACGCAGACATGGGGAGAACGTGCAAACTCCACACAGACAGTCGCCCGAGGCTGGAATTGAACCCCGGTCCCTGGCGCTGTGAGGCTGCAGTGCTAACCACTGAGCCACCGTGCCGCCCCAAATTACTCCATGACTAGGACTATGATTATGGCTTTAAAGTAGTGGCTGCAACTTATAAAAGCTTGCCAAGAACACAAGATTTTCTGTTTAAAACAGCTAAATCAGAAAATTTTGATAAACTGCCTTGAACTTCATGCATGTTTTTGCTTCTGTCAGTCATTCTCCGTGTACAAATCTCAGGGGATAAAAATTCAGCTTGCACAAGTTCATTAATGGGTAGGAGTCTGAGATGATCAAGCGTGTAATTCTAAATCTATATTCCCTTGCACAGCACTCCAGTTAATTGTTAAGCTTGAGATAAACGCAACCACAGCAATGAGTAACAGGTGCAAATTTCAGTCAAGATTTCAGCCACTACAGAAATTTTGTCATGTTGCTTAAAACAAAGATATTGGGATAAAGCCCAAACTGTAACAGTACAAGAACAGCCGAATATAAATTAAAGCCACTGAAAGACGACAACCTCTGAATTTTATGCTATTTCATATTAATCATTTTCAGTACTCACATTAATACTTTTTTTTGTCAAACACATTTTTGTTTGGTGTCATAAGTTTCTAATGCTTATGGCACCAAAAATACACAAAGGAAATCATGTTGCAAGGAAAAGGAAAAGAGGGCGCAAAGGGCCAAATCATTTCAAAGTTGCAGGAAGACAATAAGGAAGGACAAATGTTAAAAAAAGACTGGACCATCATTTGCAGGTTGTGGTAAATGTATACTTTTGCAAACCTGGTCTGCAGAATATATTTTTCTCAAACAAAATCCATTTAGCAAATGCAACAGTTTAAATTTCAAATTGTCTCAACAATCAGTTTGAATTCGAACACAGATTTGCAAAGTAAAGTGGTGCTTTAAAATGGCGGTACAGCTTCAAATTGTGCATTGTTGCACGCTGTGCATGTTTGCATCAAGCATTTACACACAATGAAATGAGAGAAAACAAATACTAGTTTGCCATATATCCAACAATGGTTAGAAATTGGAAACTTGTTTTTTGCACTTTCAAAATGAGAACATCTGTCAAACATGATGCATAACCTTTACCACAAAGATAGACCAACGAATTGCAAGAGAACTCTGATGAGCCTAAAGAAAGAGAAGCATTTATAAAATCATAAGCTTTATGAAGCAGATAAACAGACAGCAAGAGTGAGGAATTGCCCAAGTACTGAAACAGAGCTGACATAATTGGAAGCCCAGTTGATAACACCACAAAACATATAGGCATTAATTATTGTTTTACCTTGTTCAAAAAATTGGGACCGCCTTTTAAAGTTTCTCAGGCTAAGGGGCTCAAACGCTAAAGCAAAAATACAAAATGTATTAACTACAAAATTTATTTCAGCCATTAAGCAAATTTACACGTATCCATGAGGGTAAACTTTAATACATTACCGCAATGAATATCCTTGAAGAATACAAAATTTAAAACCACAGAATAACTTCAATCTAACATGGAACTCACTTTCAGTTTTTATTTCTTTCCTTAATAGCCTTAAATCATATTGATGACCAGAACTTATAGCAAATTCTATAAGCATCTATTACTGTTACGAAAGTAACATAAATGGATAAAATTAGAACCTTACTCTCTCTGTTCCAGGATTTTATTACTCCCCAAGTGTGAGAAAATAAAGTAATATTTCCAACCCTCATCAACTTCATCAGAAAAAAAACATTTGAGCTGTTGATATGTACCAAACATTCATGTTCAAGCTGTGAAAGAGAACAGTCAACTGAAGTCATGTAGCATTAATATTTGAACAGTGTTGCCTTAAAGTGGAGACATAAATGGCACCAATTTACCCATTACTACAGAAGAGGTGAACTGCGCTAGCCATCAACTGAACTTCTCCATTTTTAAAAAAATTCCTGCTTTGCCATCAGCATGTCTCCGTGACGACTCCTCAATATCTGGTTGGAAACGCAAAAGCTGCTTGCCCAGTTCCCAAACACCATAGATTCCTCACAGAACTCATGAAATATATGAACAGAACAAATGTTTAAACCACAAAACCCATTCCTTCATCACAGAGCTAATTATTGCCATCAGTAATGATAGTGAGGGATCCTCATCGACATAACCTGAAATCTATCACTGTAATGCATGTTCTTCAGTACTGGATTGTTTTAAAGGTTAAACATGACTAGTGCAGATTTAACTTATTTAGATTATTATAAAACTAAACTTGTGTGACAAAGTAACATTTGCACCACAAAAGTGCCAGGCAATGACCATCTTATAGAATATTTACAATATAGCATCAGGCCATTCAGCTCAAGTCCACACTGACCCTCCAAAGAATTGCTCACCCTGACCCAGCCTGTGTCTGTAACCCTGCTTTTCTCCCCCCTCCAAGCTAATCCACCTTGTGCTAACCACTAAGCCACCATACCACCCATGAATTATGCCTAACTCAGTCCCTTCTCTGACAAAATCCAAGGAAGAATCTAACCATCTTTTCATGATGTTCAGTGACATTACCATCAATGAATCACTCACTATCAACATTTCTGGGTTACAATCAACCAGAAACTGAACTGGACAAGCCATTTAATTATCAAGGATATAATTACAGATCAGAGACTAGGAATTCTGCAGCTTATAAATCACATCTTGATTCCCTGCCCATCACCTATAAGATGCAGGTCAGGTGTGTGATGGAACACTATCAATTTGCCTGGAAGGGTGCACATATTTCCAGCGACATTGGAAGTTCAACACCATCTGAGATAATGTAACCTGCCAGATAGGGTGCCAATCTACTACCTTCAACATTCACTCAATCCACCAATGATCCACAGTGGCTGCACTGTGACAAGAATCACTGCAATAACTCATCATGGCTCTTTAAACAGCAGCATCCCAACCTGCAAACTCTATCATCTAGAAGGACAAAGACAGCAAATACATGGGAATTCTACCACTTTTCTAAGATTTCCTCCAAATCACTCACTATCCTGACTTTGAGCTATAGTGTTATCCCTCCACTGTTACCTGGTCAAAATCCTGGCATTCCTTTCCAACATGCAAAGCAGGGCTCCCTACATCATATGGACTGCTGAATCTCAAGGAGGTGCCTCACCCCCAAATTAGGGGCAATTTGCGATCTGCAATAAATGCTGGCTTTGCCTGCAAGCTCTGCATCCCATGTACTAATGAATAAAAAAAAAGTTTGATGAGAAGCTGTTACAGGTGGGTGGGACCAGGAAAGCCCTTTAATGTCAGATTCAGAGTGAAACTGACACACAATTTGTACCAAGGCCCTATACAGATGTGTGTCAAATAAATTTCGAAACTGAAGTTTGGTTCAATAAAGAATACTGAGTAAAGCATTAGTAATAACTAAATTTCGAAACTGAAGTTTGGTTCAATAAAGAATACTGAGTAAAGCATTCGTAATAACTACTGTCAATTTAACCATTTCCAGTACCAACTGCTTACAGTCAATCAAAACATTTCAGTGTGGAAAGAGATCAAAGATAATATGAACAGTTTACACCGTACAGAAATTAATCTAGGTGTGACCTCAAAATTACACGATGACAGGAGCACAAACTGGCTGCACATTCCTTTGATACCACACCAGTGATGTGTTTGATTTTTTTTGAAAGAATTGTTTTGACTACATTTTGTCATTCAATGGCAGGATGCCTTTTGAAGATAGCTTCAAGTGCCTTTACTCAATACACCCACACAACAGTATTACTCCCAGCTGAGACTTTCAGTACATCTCTTTGGACCACACAAGTAGAATTTTAGCCCCTAAAACAGGACTGAAAGCTCAATACTTGTACCAGCATCTTAAGTGGAAAAATATTAAGGTAGAGGCCAGTTTTTGAATCATTGCCTGAGAATATATAATGGTTCTGCAGTTGCACGTAAAAACATCAAGTGATAACACTTGACAGAGCTCTCCAAAGATGGATTAGACACTAAAAGAAAATTCAAACTGTATTTAAGGGTTATACTCATTGACATTCTGAAGCAACATGAAGCGAAATCAATGTAACAAGCTTTAAATTTAAAGCAAAAGGAAATTACAATTTATTTTAAAGTTGTCTAAGTGGAGTTCAGATAATTAAATAGTTGTACTACAAAATTTTATATACGAATGGGAAAGATGCTTTGGTTACAAAATGTGGAGATTTTGGAATCTACCAATAGAATCCAAAAAAATGTTGCAACAATTTGAGAGTGCCTCCAGAATCATCATATATAAGTATTTAGAACTCATTTTAAAAGATTTATTCACACAGAACTTTTTAAAACTCTAGTCCACTTTCCTGGCCATCTCTGTGTCCCTCAATTTTGAAAGGGAGGAAAAGATTTATTAAATCTCTGACTTGAACATGTACAATGACTGAAAATTTACAGTCCTCTGGGACAGAGGATTTGAAAACTTTGCAACACTCCATGAAAATAATCGACTCCTTATCCTGCGAATGAGACCGTAAACAAGGAACTGTCTACTAGTCTTCAACTGCGAGGCTTGCCACAACGGTTATGTTAATAGCTAAACAATTCCTCAAATGCTGTCAAACACATCTGAACCAATGCAAAAAACACAGCTGGTTTGAATGTTAATACACCTCACGTTCAAGCAATTCTTGCTCCTATGTTTTAATGGAATAAACTTGGTATTTCCCCGAATATGTGACTCCCTCATACGTGGCCCAGAAACACGACACTGAATTTTAATTCTAAAGTCCTATTCCAAACACAGGATGGAATTCTGGATTGGGAACCAAAAGATGGCTGTGGAAGGACCCTGGAGAAGATTTCTAAGATTTGCAACCAGTTTAAGAGTTTGCATCGTGGAAGGCCTATCCAATTAAAGACGGCAGACTGGCTCAGCATCTGGAACAGCCAGTGGAACTGTACAGGGTTCTGATGAGCGGCTGGCAGCTCCATGGAGCTGGTGTGTGCTGTTGTTGTAGACGTTGGACCATGAAGGCACTTCAAGATTGACATGCCTCTTGAAGGCATGAATAAATCAAATTGCAACAGGGTTGTCATTGCAGTGGGGAGGCCCCTGTACAGAGTGGTCTTCTACCACAGCTACGGTCCTTGCTGCCCTTGAGTGACTCTACAGGATGGGAAGGCATCCAGACCGATACCTCAAACCAACAGCTGACTGGCCTGTTGTTAGGAAGCCTTCATTGTTTCATCCACTAGCTCCAGCCCCATCTGGAACATGTAAATGCTATTTGAAGGCAGTGAACAGCTCGCAGTCTAACTGCTCAATTGGCCACTGTGACTGACAGGTAGAATACATCGTCACCCTCAGGAGACAGCCTCATCAATATAGACTCAAGGGAAGAACGGACCAGCAAGCTGGCATGCTGGCCTTGGAAGCCAAACTGCTAGCAATCCAGCCTCCAATCCCACCTTCTGCTGAGAAGTAAGAACTCAGCAAATAGAAACACTGACCTCCAGTGCTACGTTTGTCCTTTAGGGGCCCATTATAAAAACTAGCCCAAAGGAAAAGAACCAAGTCTATTCTATTTTGTATAAAATACTTTACCTTTTGGCTTTTCATCCTCCAGCAAATTTTCCTGTTCCCTTTTTGATTTGTCAACCTGTTTATTAACACAAAAATACCCCATCTCAATTAATTTCCTGAAATATTAATCATAAAGGATCAAAACCAAAACAAGCACTTATAGCGGTTCAAAAGGCTAATGCCAACATTGCATACGATGAGCAGAGAGTTTTCAATGCTAAGCACACAGCTAGGGAATTGCGCTTAATAGTGGCAATACGAACAACACGGACAGTTCTCCAAGAATAAATTTTCATAAGATCACGCCTATTTCTTCCAATAGTTAGGTTAATATTACCAAGAGTATCCAAGACAAGGTTATCTAATTTCATCTTAAAAGTTAAATAAATTGTTAGTTTTGCACTAACTTGTCCAACTTGGAAAATAAATAAAAAGGCTGATATGGCAAAAATTATTCCTGCACAAAAATTCCCAAGTTTCGATATGTCATCACTACTATTCTTTGTCCGAGCCACCATTTTTTGTATTTGCACAAAAATAAAAAAATGCATGGTGCACCAAAGACAAAATAATCATTTGCTTGCTGCATCTACTTAGGAAGGTTTCCTTCCCAACATGCTTTTGGTCGAATGTAATTTTGCATTCCCCTTCATTCCCTGGTCCTACTGAGCAACTCTGGCAATAGGACTCACAGCCAGGCAATACACAATGTGCCCTTCTATCTAATTATGCTCACTTTACTCAAAAACTCTCATCATCAAGGTACTTAACAGTTGCAACATTACTCTTCAGCTAGATGGTATGAAATACAATATATTTGGATGCTTAAAACAACTACATTGTAAAAATTTATTTGCTACAATAACTAGTTCGTCAAGCTTAGTAACCACTGCAACTGCCTTTAACTGTGAAAAAACCATGTATGAAATCCTACCTCCATCGATCGATTCAAGGATTGGCTCTTGTTGGTCACAGTGATCAGTCCAGCATCGTCCCATCTAGTAGGCTCATTGAAGTTAGCATATTCTGTCTCACTTATACCTAGAATATATGAGGTGTTTTTGGGAGTCAGGCTGGTCAGAATGATTGCCTTATCTTTTTTAATAAAACTAAGTCAGAGTCTCCAGAACATGGCCATGTAGGACAAGTCACAAATAGAAAACTATTGAAACACAGTCAGAACATAAAAACGGAAAGAAAACATGAGGCAAGTTTGGTAAGAACTCAAGCATTAGGATCAGGAGTGGGAATTTCAGTCCATCGAAGCTGCTTTGCCATTTGATACAATCATGGCTGATACTATTTCAGCCGTAACTCCAATTTCCTGCTTGCTTTCCAAAACCCATCAACTCATCACTAATTAAAAATCTGCATCTCCTTCTTACATGTTCCTACATCCACCGCACTCTGTGGTAGTAAATTCCTTTGGGTAAAGTAACTTCTCATGTGTTCCAAATCTGCTACCCCTTATCCTAAAACTATGATCTCTCATTCTAGGTTGCCTCTCAAGAAAACAACTTTTCTACATCTATTTTGTCAATCCGCTTAGCATATTATATGTGCCAATTAGACCTCCTCTACTCCTTTCTGGAGTTTAGAAGAACAAGTCTAAACTGCTCAATCTTTCTTCATAAGTATGACCTTTATCTCTAGAAACAATCTCATGAATCTCCTCTGAAATGCCTTGAATACAACTACATCTGTCCTCAAGCAAAGGGACTATAATACTCTAGGTGAGGTACAGTAATCCCTTGTACTGTTGCAGAAATGTTTCCTTCTTTTCATACTCTATTCATTTAGCAACAAATGCCAAATTTCTATTAGCTGTGTTATTACCTGCTGTTCCTGCATGCTAGTTTTCTGTGACTCATGCATGAAGACGACCAGACCCCTCTACGCTAAAGCAACATTTATGGTATTTTGCTTTTTCTGGCCAAAATAGAGAAACTCTCTCATATCTATGTTAAACTTCAACTACCAAATCCATACCCATTTGTACATTTATTTCTTCACTGCAACTAACTTTCCCACTATTTTAGTGGCATCTGCAAATTTGGCTCCAGTACTTTCTATGCCTGTAGCCGAGTCATTAATACAGATTACAAAGAGTTAGGGCCCCAAGGACCAAACCCTGAGGCACCCCACTAGTCATGCCTTGCTGGCCATTTAAAGGTTCATTTATCCTGATTCACTGCTTTGTATTGGTTAGTCAAATCTCCATCCATTCAAATTAGTTACACCTAACCCCATGTGATCTTCCCTTCTGTATTAACCTTTTGAGCAGCATCTTGTCCAATGCCTTTTACAAGTCCAGATATACGACATCTACAGAACACCTATTATCCACACTCCTGTTGCATCTTCAAAAGAACACGAGCAAATTAGTCAAACATGATTTACTCCTCAGCGAATGAGAGATTTTATTTCTAACTTCCAAGTGTCTTATTTGTACAACTTTAATAATGAATTACAGATTCTATCAATTTCCCAACAACATATTAACCTAAAACGTCCATAGCTTCTTACTTTTCCACCTCGCTCTTTTTTGAATAAGGTGGTACATTAGCATTTTTCTAATTACTGGAAACTTTCAAATATCCGGGGAATTTTGGAATATTATAACCAATGGATCCACTATTCCTGCTTTCACTTCTTGTAAGACACTAGAGTATGGGGCATCAAGCCCTGCAGACTTAAGCTGCTTTCCAACACAATAGATTATTAAGTACTTTTGTCCAGTGATGACTTTTATTTTAGATCCCTCCATTTCTAAAACCTCTGTATTACCAGTCACTAGTGGGATGGTACAAGTGTCCTCCTCTATAAAATGGAATCAAAATTTTGGTTTCCTATTAACTACTCTCCAGTCTCATCCTCCAAGAGATCAACATTCACCTTAGCTACTGAATTCCCTTTTATGTACTTACATAAGCTTCGCTATCTGTTTTTATATTTTGAACTAGTTTTCATTCTTAATTTACCTTTGCTTTGTTTTAAATGACATGTGTCCCCAGGAGTTTAAAATTAAGAGTTGCATGCTGGTTGGAGGCTCTGGGAAAACTCCAGAACTCTGTTCATACTCATGCAACTACTTTGAGTACAAATTCAGTTCAAAATCCTTAACAGATTTAAACATTAAAATAGGGGACAAGCGACTGGGAAGTGGAATAGTTTTCCTCAACTGTCACGACCACAACTGTCACCGTGGAAACTCCATTCACTTGGAAACAATATAATTGGTGTAAATTATAAGAAAGTAAATGGAAAAGATGTGAAAGAGAGCAACACAAAGAGAACATTTTATACAAAGCAAAGGCGAAAGGAAAGATACTGTGCAAACAGTTATAAACAGCCATACTTCATCAGATGTTCCAAAGCTTTCTGCAAATAATTACCTTTGATGGGAAGCCACTATAAAAACTATTGTAAAAAAAAAACAAAGCAGTGCCTACTGTAATCCTCATTACAACAATCAAATAAAAACGTAAGCCGAGTGTTGCATGAAAAACCAATTTATTTTTCCACTACAAACAGTTCAAGACCCCATTTAGGACACCATGTGTCACCTACTTGCCTACAAATGATTAAAAATAAGTTTTGTTGTAATTTTAGAAGTACTTACAGCTTCTTTCCCTTCGAGTGATCGGAACGTAGGTGTTGCTACGACAAGGAGCAACTGAAACATTTATGTGGGAGCGAGGTAAGTACATAAGAGAGAAAGATATAGATTTTTGCATTAAGAGGATTAGATGAAGTAGGGAGGGAGCATTAATGAACCCCAAAAATAAACCAATTGGACTAAGTCAACAGCTTCTGCACAGAAAATACCTTCTATTTAAACTTACAAATATTTACATATTAGATATAACAAAGGTGTAGAGCTGGATGAACACATCAGGCCAAACAGCATCAGAGGAGCAGGAATGCTGACGTTTTGGGCCTAGACTCTTCTTCAGAAATGGGGGAGGGGTAGGGGGTTCTCAAAGAGGGAGAGAGGAGGAGGCGGAAAGAAGATGGATAAAGGAGAAGATAGGTGGAGAGGAGACAGACAGGTCAAAGAGGCAGGGTTCGAGCCAGTAGAGGTGTGTTTAGGTGAGGAGTTAGGGAAGGGATAGGTCAGTGCAGGGATGACGGACAGGTCAAGGGGACAGGATGAGGCTAGTAGGTAGGAGATGGGGGTGGAGCCTAAGGTGGGAGGAAAGAGAGAGGTTAGGGAGGCAGGGACAAACGGGGTTGGTTTTGAGATACGGTAGGGGGAGGGGAGATTTTGAAGCTTGTGAAGTCCACATCGATAACATTGACCTGCAGGGTTCCCAAGCAGAATATGAGGTGCTGTTCCTCCAACCTTTGGGTGGCATCATTATGGAGATGTCGTCTGAGGAATGGGAGGGCGAGTTGAAATGATTCGCGACTGGGAGGTGCAGTTGTTTATTGCGAACCAAGCGTGGGTGTTCCGCAAAGCAGTCCCCAAGCCTCCGCTTGTTTTCCCTGTTGTAGAGGAAGCCACAACGGGAACAGCAGATACAGTATACCACATTGGCAGATGTGCAGGTGAGCATCTGCTTGATATGGAAAGTCTTCTTGGGGCCCAGGATGGGGATGAGGCAGGGGTGGGGGGGTAGTGTGGTGGCAGGCGCAGCACTTCCTGTGGTTGCAGGAAAACGTGCCGGGGCGGGAGGGGAGTGTGGAGCGGACACGGGAGTCCCAGACAGACAGAGTGGTCCCTTTGGGTGGGCATGCAAAAATGTCTTTGGAGGTGGGGTCGGATTGCAGATGGCAGAAATGTGAGAGGATGATGCATTGGATCTGGAGGCTAGTGGGGTGGGTTTTGAGGATGAGGGGGATTCTGGTGTGTGTGTGTGTGTGTGTGTGTGTGTGTGTGTGTGTGTGTGTGTGTGTGTGTGTGTGTGTGTGTGTGTGTGTGTGTGTGTGTGTGTGTGAGTGTGTGAGTGTGTGAGTGTGTGTGTGAGTGAGTGTGTGTGTGAGTGTGTGTGTGTGTGGTCGTCGAAGAACGGGTACATCTGAGATCTTTGGGTGTGGAATGCTTCATCCTGGGAACAGATCCAGCGAAGGAATTAGGAATGGTGGGTGGCATTTTTGCAGGAAGGTAGGTGGGAGCTCCTGTTGTGGCCCCCTCTACATTGGGGAAACCAAATGGAGGCGTGGGCACCACTTTGTGGAACACCTACGCTCAGTTTGCATTAAACACCTGCACCTCAGTTGCGAACACTTTCAAGTCCCCCTCCTATTCCTCAGACAACATGTCCATAACGATGCCACCCGAAGGTCACAGGAACAGCACCTCATATTCCACTTGGGAACCCTACAGCCCAATGGCATCAATGTGGACTTCAAAATCTCCCTTCCCCTCACTGCATTCCAAAACCAGCCCAGCTTGTACCCACCTCCCTAACCTATCCTTCCCTCCCACATATCCCCTCCTCCCACCTTGGGCTCCATCCCCATCTCCCACCAACTAGCCTCATCCCACGTCCATCCATCCTCTCTGGACTGACCTATCCCTTCCCTAACCTCCCACCTAAACTCATCTTTACTGGCTTGAACCCTACCTCTTTGACCAGTCTGTCTCCTCTCCACCTATCTGCTCCTCTATCCATCTTCGATCCACCTTCCCCTCCTCTCCCTATTCATTTCAGAACCCCCTTCCCTCCCCCGTTTTTGAAGGAGGGTGTAGACCCTAAACTTCAGCCTTCCTGCTCCTCTGATGCTGCTTGGCCTGCTTGGTTCATCCAGCTCTACACCTTGTTGTTTCAGATTCTCCAGCATCTGCAGTTCCTACTATCACTGAAACAATGTTTACATATTTTTGTGTTTAAATGCAAATTTTGTACATAAAAGTATATATGATTTTATGTTTATATTTGTGTGTTTAAATTAAGAGATTTATTTACTGTGTCATTATATGGTTGCCCATGTGGTCCTTTTAATCAAAATGTCAGAGCAACTAGGCAGAGAAAGATCAATGATTACTCAGCTGTACTTGAAATTTATACCTATCCTTTTTGATGTTTTGAAGGAATTGTACTTGAGTTGGTTATCTAGTTGTGATATACCAAACCCAAATTTAGACATCTCAGTGTACATTGGAATACAAATTTGAGTGAATTAACTTTCACTATCCACATCTCCTCCTCCAAAAGCAGATATAACAATGAAATGAATCAGGTATTCAGTGAATACAGTTAGAAGTTAGACAGGGTGGCAGGGGTCTAGGGTGATTGGAAAATGAGTGGGAACCCCATGTCACTCCTCTCCAGGAGGCAGAAATTTATTGCTGCCCAGTTAATTGCCTGTCTGGACTATAGTGAGCCACTATCTAATTAAGGCCCAAGATGTGTTTTGCTTACCTTCCCCAAGAGCTGCCACGTAATCTGAGGTTGCTATCTCTCCGTTACCAGCAATGCCATTAGGAATGGTGCTCACCCTCAGTGTAGCTGACCCATCGAGGGTGGGTAAGGGCTACAAGATGGAAGTGAGAGCAGGTGGGATTGGTCTCATGGGGAGGGGGGGTGATTGACTGAAAGTGGGGGATGGGGGAGGCCACATGATAACCATCTGCAGGCCAACCTCGCCCATCACCATCTCCTGCCACATTTGGTTTTTCAGATGTCAAAGTCCTCTAATCTGGCACAGTACCTATGACTGAGGGGTGCCCCCCACCTTGCCCTGGCAAACACAATGAGTTTAGTTGAAAAACTTACCTGGATGGTGAGGCACATACACATTGCTGGTTGGATAATAGTGGTGGCAGGCCTTTGACGCTTAAGGGTCTCAACTGGCTTCTGGGAAGGAAGGCTGCCTGCAACACTGTCCTCACCGCAGTGGATCAGAAAGGGGAAGTGATCATGATGGGATCATTTCTCAGTTATTTGATAAGGATGCATCCACAGGGCAACATGTCTTTTTTTCAGTTAAAATGTTGTGAAAAGAACCCAGAGAATGAAGCACTTACGACTGTTCTCATATCTTCTGATTTCCATGTTCAGGTTTCCGCTCTGGTTTGCGCCCTCAATGGCATCCATCCAAGCCTGATGGCTCATGTCAGCGACAGCATTACCATTGACAGAAATGATTTCATCACCCACTTGCAATTGGCAAAATTCTGCTGGTCCCCCTGTCAATGCAAAGACAAATAGAAGCCTTTCTTGGCCACTGCAATTTTTAAAAGAAAAATAAGTCTATTACTGCCACAATGCTTGGAAAGATATTTTTCTTTTTGCTGGCTTACCAAAAAGAAGCACAGAATAAAAACAACCACATGTGATCTCTGGATGAAAATCTAACTATTTGGAACAGTTTGTAAATCTGCTTAATCTCAAAATTCCTTAACTGCCCCATTCAAATTTCATGAGTAATAATTCACAATTAATTCATTTTCCACAATTTAATGAATTTACCCAACATTTGATGTTAAACTTTGACAACGACTACCAACACAAATGAATCTCTTTAGGATAAACAATAGCAGATGATCAGGGAGGTAGCCAAAAGTAACTGTGTAAGGTTGAAGGATAAGACTGTAAGACCTAGGACCAGATTCTTTAGCCCATTGATTCTGCTCTGCTATACAATTAAGACTGTGGCTGATCTAATCATCAACTTCACTTTGCTGCCTTTTTCCAATTCTCAATTCCTTTACTGATTAGAAATCTGTCTCAGTCTTGAATATATTTAGCAACCTAGTCTTGACAGCCTTCCGCAGTAAAGAATTCCACAGATTCACTAGCTGTTGAGAGACAAAATTCCTCCTTATCTCTCTTACGTATACAGCTAATGCCCTCTGGTCCTACAAGGGTAGACAATCTTTCCACACACATCCTGACAAGTCTCCTAAGAAGCATGCATTTTTAATAAGGCTGCCTCTCACTCTTCTAAATTCCAAGAACATGCCCAACCTACACAATCTCTTTTCATAAAGACACTCCCTCCATACCTGGTATCAGCCAAGTGAATGCTCTCTGCAGTGCCTCCAATGCCACTTTCTTTCGACTTTGGTCACACTATTCCCACTTTGATCTAACTAGTGTGATGTGTAGTTTAAGCAAAACCTCCCTACTTTTATACAGTACTCCATTCCCCAAGCCAACATCCCATTTGCCTTCCCTATAACCCACTGAACTTAAAATGTTAATTTTTTTTGATAAATGCATGCGGATTTCCAAAGCCCTCTGCTCTGTAGGTTTCTGTAGTCTTTCTCCATTTAATATTCAGCTCCTCTATTCATCCTGCAGAACCTTACATTTTTCTTCCACATTCTATACACCATCTGCCAAAATCTTTGGCCACTCACTTTAGCTGCCTAGATCCCTCTGCAGATTCTGTGCCATTCTCACCACTTGCTTTTCCACCTATTTTTGCAGCATCCACAAACTTGGCTACAGTAAGTTCACTTTCCTCACTATAGTCAATATACATTGGGAATTGTGGCTGCAACTTTGATCTCTCTGGCACCCAAATATTAACAGATCACCATACTGAAAACATCCCTGTTACCCCAATTATGTTTGTTAGCTGATCCTCCATCCATTCATCACCCTGGATTCTTAACTTATTAAGAAGCTTAATGTGTGGCACATTCTCAAATGCGTCTGCAAGTCCAAATATATTACATCCAATGCATCTCCTTTATTTATCCTGTTTGTTACCTACCCTAAAAGAATTCTACAAAGGCATGATTTCCCCTTCACAAAATGACGTTTTTTTTTAAATCTAAATAAAAAGTTCTTGCTATCCATCATGATATTGCTTATAAGTTAACACAGAAAAAGGTTATTTTCTCCTTTTTCAGTCATCTTTTATTGATTTTGAAGAAAACTATCCCACCTGTCTGAGCTTACCAGTAACCTTTGCCACACTGAAAGGAAAAAAAAACAAATTTGAGCGAACTGTTACTTCCCTAGCTTAACCAAGGTTAGCTTATCCCTGTCCTAAAATTTGTCCTCTTCACTGGAATTTCACTTAGCTGTGAGCCATAAACTATTTTCTTAAAGATCTGCCACTGTCCTTCAACCATCTTTACTGCTGAACTCTACCTGGCTTTGCCCTCATTCCTTTTTAATTATCCTAATTTTAATTTAGCACAGTAGTTTCTAATCAAAGTTCCTCCCTGTCAAATTGAATGCTAAATTCTACCATGTTAGGGTCACTGTTTCCTCGGGGATCTTTTACTCTGACATCATTTATTAAGCCTACCTTATTACACATCACCAGGTTCAAAATAGCAAGATACCTGGTTAGACTGATATTTTGTTCCAAGAAACAGTGTTTAATGCATTATGAATTCTTCCTCATAGCTGCCTCTGCCAATCTGTCTATCCTAATCTATGCGAAGGCCAATGTCACCCATGATTAAGGTACTGCCTTCATTATTGCCCAATTTATTCTCTGTCCAACCATACATCTCCTGTTTGGAGGCCTATCGATTTCTCCAACCAGTGTCGTCTTTCCCTTTTTATTTCTTACCACTGCCATTTTGGAGTCTATGTCTTCTGATCCAAGATCACTTCTTGCTATCATAATTATTCCATCTCCTAGTAACAATGCTACTCAACCACCATTTGCTTCCTGCCTCTCCTTTCAGTCATATATCTCTGAATACTTAGTTCCCAGTTTTAATCTCTTTGTAACTATGTCTCCATAAATGCCACAAGATCACAGCAATTAACCTATACTTGTGCCATTTATCCACATGATGCACTAACTACAAAAAAACCCCACTCCCTCTGTAATAATATGTACTTTAGCATTAAGAGAATTCATCTTTCAGAACTCAGAGCATATATGTCGGCAATGTTGCAACTTCGCCTCGCGTTTGTCAATTAGACACAACAGCTGCCTTGTTGCACTGTCTGCTAGCCCATGGAAGTTAATTAATTCCTGATTAGTAGTTAATTATTAGACTATGAACGTGACACTGCAAACAAAGAAAAAAAAACTGATAAAAGATGATTTCACAAGAGCAGTTGTAACGAGCTAGTGAGTGTGCTAGGAAGGCTCAAAACAGGGGACTGTGGCAAACATTAGATCTCCTGGTAGTAGAAAATACAAGCAGCAGTGGTCCAACTGGGGACTCATGAGCTTAGACCTCCGAATAGACGGCTGCTCAGAGAACCTGTACCGCCTCATGGAGGGGTACGAATGTCCCACATTTAATTTGGTCTACTGCTGAACGCTTTTCCAATGCAAGACAAGCCACTGCTCCCAGCAGGCTGCTGGTATTGCCAAGCCGCTATCTCTGATTGGCCAGAAGCTCCACGAGGCAGGGCTTACACCTGGAGAGGGCTAAAAGGCAAACTTCCACCAATTAAATGGCAGTCAGCCAAACATTAAAGTGGGGTGTGGGAAGCCTGCCCTCAAATGTATAATCCAGCCCCAAGTAGAGGATAAAATAGTATCAGAGATAATGGGAACTGCAGATGCTGGAGATTCCAAGATAATAAAATGTGAGGCTGGATGAACACAGCAGGCCAAGCAGCATCTCAGGAGCACAAAAGCTGACGTTTCGGGCCTAGACCCTTCATCAGAGAGGGGGATGGGGGGAGGGAACTGGAATAAATAGGGAGAGAGGGGGAGGCGGACCGAAGATGGAGAGCAAAGAAGATAGGTGGAGAGGGAGTAGGTGGGGAGGTACTCATATTCCGCCTGGGAACCCTGCAGCCATATGGTATCAATGTGGACTTCACCAGTTTCAAAATCTCCCCTTCCCCCACTGCATCCCTAAACCAGCCCAGTTCATCCCCTCCCCCCACTGCACCACACAACCAGCCCAGCTCTTCCCCCCCACCCACTGCATCCCAAAACCAGTCCAACCTGTCTCTGCCTCCCTAACCGGTTCTTCCTCTCACCCATCCCTTCCTCCCACCCCAAGCCGCACCCCCAGCTACCTACTAACCTCATCCCACCTCCTTGACCTGTCCGTCTTCCCTGGACTGACCTATCCCCTCCCTACCTCCCCACCTACTCCCTCTCCACCTATCTTCTTTGCTCTCCATCTTCGGTCCGCCTCCCCCTCTCTCCCTATTTATTCCAGTTCCCTCCCCCCATCCCCCTCTCTGATGAAGGGTCTAGGCCCGAAACGTCAGCTTTTGTGCTCCTGAGATGCTGCTTGGCCTGCTGTGTTCATCCAGCCTCACATTTTATTAACCAAGTAGAGGATAATTCTTTCAGATTTTTATGAACTGATACGATCCTGTGAACTCAATTACTCTTCAGCTGATCCAGATGGGAGGTTGCCAGAATGCATTGTACAAAACAACTAGGCTAGTCTATTTTAACCACTCACATTTCTAAGAGTAGCAGCACTGCGCAAATATGAAAAGCAAAATTTGAGCTTGTTATTGTAGCTACCGAAACTAGTAGACCCTCAGAAATTAAATAGGCCAGTCTAGTTACGTTTTTTTTAAAATATACACACAATACATTAACATATGAAACAAAACATCCGTTTTCCAATATTACCTCATTACACCTCTACCAATGAGCATTCAAGAAAAGAATGCCTTCCCAGACTGTCTCAGAGAGTGGAAATATAAGTCGACAAGGGTGTGACAGTAACTTTTCCAGAACAAGTTATGTGAAAAGTATACAAGTCAGCATAGAGCTGTTGAAATGTTAGGGTTTGCAAAGAGGTTGCAAACAAACAAGCTGCATAAAAAGTTAAATCAGCCAATGAGATAAAATATATTCCAAAAAATGAAATGGAACTGTGGAACAATTCCCTTTGCATGACAAAATACAGACGTAACTTCACTTGATTGGTTTTCTCCACGGCGTTTTGGTTAAATTAGAATTCTATAGGGGAAAATGACCTTCTGGCCAGCACAGCATAAATCATTCATGGCCATCAGCTAAAACCAGCGTGACTGTTGCTACAGTCACAGTGCAAGAGACATGAAATCCAGATACTACAGATTCAAGCTCCAAGACAATGCCAAAGTGTGCATTACAATTTTAAAAAAAACACCCAATTACCTCGTTCGACTGATTTGACAGATATACCCGTAGAGTTCCAAATGGTTGTGAATCCAAAGTCACGATCACTGTTCGGCCTCTGATTAATAACTATTCGCGTGTTACCGTACTGTCCCTGAAAGGAAAGTAAAATTCATAAAACCCACAATACATGGACAGCCATCATTAATGCCCCCTGGAAAAGCAATCCAATAAATCAATCAAATTGATCTTTTCTGTGACACCAGCAAACAACTCTAGGCATGACTGGAATGTCCGGGAACACTCTCCAAATGAGCCAGGATGAACGGCTCGAAGGCTACAAAAAAAAACTATTCCCACATGACAAAACCTAGTTTCTGGCTGCTATTTTCCCAGTTACAGACACCCAGTGGAGGGAAAAGGCTCAGTCAGGCAGTTATGAAGAATAGGTTTTGTGTGCATTTTAGTATTTTCTTTATTCATTGATAGATCATTTGGGGGGTTAAATTAATTGCAGAGCAATTAGTCTAAGAGGATTTTTTTTTTAAAAAACGGTGTACAAGCAGTCAAAAGAGACTATCACATTACCAGACAGATTTCAAATGCGCAGAGTAACCTACTTATCAGGCTTACCTGTTGCGTGGCTGCTGTGGTAACCAGGGCTGTAGGCAAGCTGCTTGTTTTTGTAAAAGAATTCATTGTTACAGGGCCAGTAGTGGTGTCAGGCTTTGACTCTTGGGGAAAGTTATTCTTAATAAGAGATGGAGCCCTTTCTTGTTCTTCCTCCTCCTCTTCCTCATTACTGCTCATTACAGAACTGGCCTGTGATTGGTCATCCTCCTCTTGCTTTGGTAAAAGGTTGCTTCTCGCATACGCATCATTTTCCGATTTTGAGGTAAGATTGACCGGCACCGATCTCTTTTCCTCCATTTTCCAGGAAGTGTTGACCCACGTCACTCCCTCTTCTTTCTTTGGCAAGACCCCACCACTGCTCTTGTATTCTTGTGCTTCTGGCTTGGAAAAGAAACTTGGTGCTCCGTGTGAGGTTTTTAGGCCATTTGCATCTCCGTTATATTTAAGCGATTCATCTTGCAACTGAAAAAACAAACAAGTCAAAAGTATTGTTCATAAACATAACGGATTCAATGGAAGAGACTCAACAGAATACATCACATGGACTCTTGACAGTAATAGATACATTTGATTAATAGAATTCAGAAAGGGAGTTGAAAGACCAGTGAAGTCTCTAATAATCCCGGAAGTAAATGGCACTACTCAGATAACAAGTACAAAGGAGCTAAAAGACAGTATTCCTTTCTATTAACTATTACTGAGGTGCACGTCTATGTCACTAATAGAGCTTCATTTATTCAACGAAGTGATCAATGGTCACACATTATCAATGTGGTGCATTTTCAAAAGCTTTTCAACAGGAAACTTCATAAACAAGCCTAACACTCCTTTCACCAAATATCAACAGAAATATCTTTTGACAAAGTCACATAATGATGACTTCGACGACCACTTATATGCTAACTGCAGAACCAGTCTTAATTTTATTCCAAAATCCTAGTTATTACTCACACCACGATACAACAATACATCTACAGTAAAAGTCCAGGACCAAAAACACTGGTTGGATTTGATAGCAAGGCAAACACTGGCATTTATTGAGACATCTAAAGCTTATCTAAAGTTGTGACTTGCACAGATTTTTTTTTAAAACCCAAACTTTGGGATCTTTGAGATGTGAAGAATCATTGCATTAAAGCAGTGCACTTTGAAGATGTTATCCTTGCTACTCTTGTAACTCCTAATTGTTTTCCCTGCTATAAATATGGATCAAATCACACTACTACCAGACCTTTAAGAAACAAATGCAACTGCTAAACTTCAGTGCCTTCAGCTTAAGCTAAGCGAGAAGCAGCCTTTACCAATAAAAGACCATTGCATTCTGTTCTCAGCTTTGCCAAGATCTGCACCTGCTTAAACTTTAAACTAAAGCAAAACAAACATTCAACTCAATTTCAGCTGCATGAATGTGCATCGTGAGGCTACAGTTATTTGATAATGCAACAAGCAGAGTTAAAAATCAGACAGATCAACCAACTGTTTCAGCATTTATTACAGGGAATCAAAATAGGTCATTCTGGAAAACGTTAATTAACTTAGCCTGAAAAGGGAGGCGGCATATTGTGGTTCACAATTACAACACTCAGTTCTTTATTTAGCAAATAGCTTGCATTTCAGCTGGCAGCCCACAAAAGAAAACAGAAGGTCTCATCTTGTCCCCACCCTCAAAGTAAAATATTTGCACATTCACACGCCAGTATGCTTGTTACAATCGTAAACATTACAGTCATGCAGGAGTTAAAGCCGTGAACTGCCAGGATTTTTTTGTAACCAATACTCAACTATCTTAAATTGATATGTTGCATTAAAATAGAATGAGACATTAATTGAAGGCAAGTAATAGCTGATTAAAATTGAGATCGAGCAAAAGCACCTCATAAAAAGAATGGCACACTAAAGAGAGGCATTGTTGATGCTATGAGACATGGGCTTAACACTTCACTCGATTCTTTTTCTATCAGAATAAATCAACACAGAAATGAGAGGTTTGTTATTGATGTGTGACACAGTGCAGCACTTCACACTCAGTATAAAAATAGAATGCTGACTGCACCCTCTGGCATCCACAGATGCTAAAGCCATCACTCTCAGTATAGTACCAGAGAAGACTGGCAACAGAGAAAAGCCTGGAATTCATGGACACCATTTGTTAAAAATGCAATTCAAAGTTTACATGTCACCCTCTCGTTGCTTCCAAATTTAAGCTACAAATTGAAATACAAATAAAATAATTAAAAAACCGTATAAGTGCTGGACGTCCGAAGCAAAAAAAACCAAAATGCTGGAGTTCATGAAGGATCAGCACTCAAAATGTTAGCCGGTCAGTTCCCTTTACAATGCTTCCTACTGAATTTTTAGTAGTATTTCGTTCTTGGGTTACATGCTGAAATGTCACAATGGTGTTAGTTTACATATGCTGTTACAACTCAAATAGACTTTGCGCATAATGCCAACTGTGAAAACTAAAACTGGGTTATAGTTCTGCACAAAGTGTTGCAAAAATGGGTTCAAACTTCTGTCACTTTTTCTGCTTCTGAAGGTGAAAAAAAATCTTCAAATGTCTAAAAAGACAATGTAAGAGAGTGGATTACAGCTCGTCTATATTTTTCACTTGCGTTAAATTATGTAAAGCGGAATGCACAAAGAGAAATCCATTAGGCTGCCATGTTCTAGATCCAAAGAAAACTGGTTTATTATTGATAAATAACCAGGACACTTGCAGCTTGAAGTCATGAGCATCTCTGATGGGGAGGGGAGGAAACACCAGCCCAATTGTCTTAACTCAACTAGAAACAATCCTGAAACAGTTTACTTAAGTAAACCCATAGGATTCATCCAGAATAAAACTTACCGGATAAGATCTAGTGAGGGAGGAGAGCCTTTTAGATTGTGTGCCATAGGGTCTTGGCACGACAACAGGTCCAATCCTGGATACATCAGGTGCTTGGTAATTCCTCGGCAGGGAATTTGAAACCTTGGTTGATTCAGTTTTGCGATCCATTGCATGGCGGGCATAGGGAGCAGAGCTTTGTTTTCCTGACTGATCGTTGTCTGTGCTTTTCAATTCTGATGTCTTGCTCCTTGAGGCTTGAGCTAGAGGTGCTGAGGAAACCACCTCATTCCTCTGGGAAGTGAAAGGGGCTTCACTCGCCACTGTAGCGCTCTTTGCGTAAAAACGTCTTGGGGGTTTTGTCTCTTCAGCAAACACTTCTTCGTCAGAAGAGTTGAGCTTTCTGTAATCAGTTTGGTCACCGCCATATGATCCCTCCTGTCTGAGCTCTCTGTGAGGGAGAGGGGAATTGAAGAAAAGAACAGAAACACCTAATTAGAGTGAATGTGAAACTGAGATGATAAGTAGGTGTGGCACTGCGAAGCTATTTTATTAGGCTGTAATTTCTATACCGTAGTACAACTTTTACAAGCTGGAAATCTAGTCAGCTTCAAGATAATTAGTGTTGTATTTCAATCCCAACCCCCAACCACAGGGACTTGACATTTCTTGTTTTCCTGATATTTTCAGCAACAATACCAAAAAACAATTTCCCCAACTTGCTGCATACTTTGAATTTAAAAGATAAAAGGAACTGCACATCTGATGTCTCTCTCAGGAAATGAACTCCACTCCAAAAAGAATGTGACTGCACATTTCTTTTACATCTGTTAAGCTTTATGCTTGAATGAGTGATGCTCAGAAGTATTTTGAATACAGATAAAAACACTCCAGATTTTGTTTGAAAGTATGCTGTTTTGTTCACCTAACATTCCTCATGCTGTTTAATGACAAACTAAATAATTCTGTGCACACCATCACTTTTTCTTAAAAAAGTGCTCGTACAAATCAGTAGAATCAAAATTTCTCATGAGCTACCAAGTTGCTAGATACAACAACGGTCTTGCCTGTTTCAGGGGGAAAATATTATGAAAATTGAGCTCTACTGCAGTCACTTCAGATCTTTATACAGCTTGACCAAAATCCTGGCATTGTAAATACTTAAAAAGCATCATTTTACCAGTAATAAGCTAAGACATTCCAGAGTCTTCAGTCTTATATACATACAACTGTCATCACTCTCAACTAAAGTTTTATTTTCCTTTGACTAATTGATACAGCATAGAATTAGCATGGAAATTCAGTGCAATCATTTGGGTACTACATGTTCATACTGCTACCCAACACTCAATTACAGTGGAATGTCTATTCGAAATGTCAAAATTGGAATGAGGCTTAATTTTTGTTGGAAAGATTAAAATCGATCATTAAGACTACAAAATTGTTTAAAATTTTCATGCTAGTTACACACATACATACTGCATTTCTCTGACATCCCATTCCATTAATGCATCAAAAAATTGGACTTTGGCAGGTCATTGTGAGTAAATGGGCCAAATGACCTTTTTCTGCACTGTAGGGACTCCATGATTCTATTCTATAAACTGTACCACACTCCCCCAACTTGTCCTCTTACAGCCACAAAATATGGGTCACCATCACTGATTCCAAAGGAATACCTTTTTATCACCACACCATCTGTGCTATCTGGGAAAAAAAAAATCAATGATCTATTCTTCAATTCCCTCAGAAACTGGCTGAAACGGTTCTAGATGTCTGCAGTCAACAAATGGAAGGTAATTTCAGTATATCCCTGAATACAAAACAAAGGGGGCAGTGGGCCAGCTGCAGAACCAATTAGCAAGATCCTTCACCATTACACAGGTTGACTGGAGGAAAGGAGAACATTAGAGAACTCCAGAGTTACCTTTCTTCCCTCATTTGTTTGAATGTCTTTGTGGGTCTAGCATTCTCCCCACTTGTTATTTTCTCAATTTCTTCTCTTTCATCCTTCTTCCTCTGTAGGTCTGAAGTGTAACTTTTGCGTCGATTCTTCCATTTTGCCAAGTCCTAGTCCCATAATATAGAAACAAAATGAAAATAAGTTACCGGCATTTCTAGCATCAGAAGTGCAAAGTTACAAGGAAGGAAGACTTATAGCTATGTAAATGTTTCTGTTCCATTTCAAAATCTCAAATACTTTATTCATATCCTATTATAAATCTGGGCTAAGCTTTCCCTTAGCACAGCTGAAGCTGGTATTGGGCTTTCAGAACACAAACTAATTGATACAAGTAGATCATAGGCTCTTAATAAAGACAGTCTACGAATCTACTGATGACTAACGCCACACCAATCTGAACATATGGCTAAACATTTACATTGAGAGTACATCAAGATCAAATATTTAGAACATCGATAGAGACATTCAGAATATAAAAAAGAAGAAACATTTAAGACTGACAGGCATACAGTCAGAACCTGAACGCGGAAGTTTAAAAATAATGTTTGAAATGAAAAATGAAATCTTCAAACATTTCAGAAACTAAACTTTGACCTTTCACAGCAAAGTCCGTGTCTTGAAAGTCAACAGGCTCTTTATAGAAAGGGAAACTGACAGAGTAAAAGAAAATTTAACTGGAGGAACTGATTTCAGTGGAACGAGAACAGACCTGGTCAGAGTAAGGTGGAATCAGATTACTAAACAATGGCGTAAGTGCAATGGGCGGTCTTCAAATTGTAGATGGTTCAGTAACAGCTGAAGTACATTTCTAGAGGAAGATAAAGGGCAACCAAAGCCAAAGCTCACTAGCTGATGGAAAAAGTGAACATTGAGATTAGGGGGCAATGGTCTAAGTTAAATCTGGGCAGAAAACAGGAAGTTTGGAGGAAAAACAAAACAGGAAACCAGAGAGGAACACAGACAGTACATGGGAAAAGGCAGGCAACTAACATAAAAGGAAAGCCCAAAAGTCCTCCATAGGCATTCCAATTGTAAAAAGGAATTAAGAGAAGGCACGGAGCCAATTAGGGATCCTAAAGAAGATCTACTTAGGGAGGTGGAGAGTATGGCTCAGGTACAAAATGAATTTGCCAAGGAAGAAAGTACTGCTGAAGTCATTGTAAAAGAGAAAATAGTTGAAACGCTGGGGGTGGCCTAACAATGGATCAAATAGGTTTTAGAAAGGCTGTTTGTAATTAAAGTTGGTAAACCACTAGGATTGGATGGGCTACATGTGAGGACACTCAGAAGGAAATGTAAAATTGTGGAATCATGAGCTATAATCATCCAAACTGTCTTAGATTCAGCGGTTATACCAAAGGTCTGGTTAACTGCAAATTCTACATTCTTGGTCAAAAATGTTGCAAGGATAGACCCAGCAACTATAAGCCAGTCAGTTAGGTTCATTTTGGCAGTATAAGAACTTGTAGAAACAATAATCTCAGATAAGTAGACAAGTTTAGATTAGTTTTAAAAAGTCAGGGTCATTTGTAGAAAAGAAAGTGTTTAATTAACTTGTTTGAGATTTTTGATGGGGAAACCGACTTACAAACGTACGTAATAAGAGCAGAAGTAGACCATTCGGCCCCTCGAGATTGCTCCACCATTCCATAAGATTGTGACTGATCGGTTTGCATTTAGAATTCAACATTCCCATCTACACAAATAAACCTTCAATTCCCTTGCCTAATCCATCTAATACTGCTTTAAAAGATATTCAATGGCCCATCTCCACCATCTTCCGAGAGTTCCAAAGTCACGTGAACCGTTAAAACAAATTCTCATGATCACTTTCCTAAAAGGGTGACCCGTAATTTTAAAAAACAGTCCCCCTTAGTTCTGGGTTCAATGCACAGGAAGAGATGTCCTTTCCCCATGCACCTTGTGAACTTACAAACTTCAATCAAGTCACCGTCACTCCTCTAAACTCCAGTGAAAATGAACCCAGTCGGTCCAACCTGTCACCATGAGGCAACTCATTCAGATCAGCTTGATAAGTAAAATATGTTAATGTTAAAGATTAAGGGAAGGTACAGCAGTGGGCTTTCCTCAGGGACTGATACACAGATCACTCTTATATCCCATACATAAACAATTTAGACCGATGCATGTGGTTCAAATTCAAAACTTATAGATAATACAAGACATGGAGGCACTGGGAACTGAGAGGAGGTTTATCACAGACTTCAAGAGGGGAGAGGCAGGTGAAAATGTAATGCACAGGAATGTGAAGAGATATATTTTGGCACAGCCAGTAAGGAGGGGAATTAGAAAATAATAGACACAACTTTAAAGAGGGTGTGGGACGAAAATAAACAGGGGTTGTTTGTGCACAGAAATTGGAGGTGAAAGGGCAGTTGAAAAATTGGTAAAAAGCCACAATATTCTCGGCTTTAAAAATGGAGACTAAGTATAAAAGGCAAGGAAATGATGATTGACCCATACAGAACACTGGCTCAGCGTCTGCTGGAACAATGTAAACAATTCTGAGCCCTGGAGTTTTGGAAGAATCTGAAGGCACTGGAAATAGAGTCAAGGGGGAAAAATAAAGTAAAAAACACATACTTCCAGGAGGAGACTAAGTGCTGTTGTTCCAAGCTGATGGACAGAGATGGTCTGGAGAAACTGTTCACATTGGTAGAAGGGTGAAGACCCAAAAGACACCAATTTCAGGTGATTCTCAGAAAATTCAATAGTGATAAGGAAAACCTTTAGCTTTCATACAGTGGGTTAAGACCTGGAATGCACTACATGTGGTGGAAATTCAATTGTGGCCTTACAAAAGGAATTGGAGAAGTACCTGAAAAGAAAGGAGAAGGAAACAAAAAATTGAGGGGTTACGGGGAAAAGGCAGCAGTAAGAGATGAGCAGTGTTGCTCTTGTGGGTAGCCAGAAGGCACATGGTGTGATGAATGGACTCCTCCTGTAGCACCACTTAAGCACAAGGTACACACATGGTCAAAATTATTTTTCTGGTGAAGAATGTAAACAATCTTTCCCTAGATTTGCCCTCACCCTGATGGACACTATCGATTACAGCTCAGCAGGGACATTACCAGTTCACAAGACTCTGCCTACTCTGCATTTTTATCAACTTTGGGCAATGCATTCTTTCTCAAACAATTCTTGTCTTGTGGACAATTTCCCTGGTCATTCATTGATGTGAATATTACTAAGATTAGCAAATTTAGCCCAGAACCATGCCTCAGCATTTCATGATGCTGTGCATCGGAACCATCTTCAAACTATGACAAGCTTCTCTTTCACACCCACAGACCTCACCAAAAAGTTTCTTCCCTCCCTTATGCAGTTTTATTCACATACATGCACAAAATCCTCCTTACATTTTTGGCTTCAGCCACCTAGTTCTCACTGGCTGGAATACACCCATCTCCATCTCCAATTCCCTGCTCTCCATCATAATCTCATACAAACCTAACTCTCAACAAGCTTACAGTGGTTTATCAATCCCCTCCATCACTGCCCCATGTCCATTTCTCACACATTGCTTGTCAAAGTGCAGTGGGATCTTTTCCAACAATGAAAATATACCAGTGGGTGTGATTACAATTTGTGATGATTAAGAGCCTAATTTAAAATTGCAAAAAGCCATAAGCTAAAAAGTGATTGGCAAAGTAGTCTTTTTTTCCCCCAGAGCGATGGCTGTATTTGCAACTGGCAGATATTGAATGTTGAAAATGAAAATGAAGAAATGAGACTGTTCCCAACTCACACTCTGCCATTGCTGGTCTTGGTCCTTCAGAGCAGCCTTCATTTTCTGTAACTCCTCATATCTCAGTGATTTAGGAATTCCAGTGGATTCTTCAGACACGTCGTTGAGTGATTTACTCCTAAATTAGAAAGGTATATTCAATAGCCATTGGAGAAAAATAAATCAAAGTAGAGTCACGTAGACAGGAGCATTAATCACGGACTTGGAGAAAAATTTTTACTCAAGCACAGAACTGTTTGTTTCCATAATTAGGTTACAATGTCTCCCAATATAATTACACAAAGGATAAACCGCATATCAATGAACTGGCATGTTGGTTTTCTGGGAAAATGTAATATTATACAATTAGCCTTTTTGGGTGCTTCGAGTTAGTTTACATTGCCACTAAAACTCTGTAATTGATTGAGTGCTTGCACAAATATCTCAAAAGCTTCGCTTAGCATTAATGTTCTATTGTCAAAATTCATTAATTACATCTGATTAAGAAATCATCAAGTGGATGAAACAAAACTGCAAGGTTTGTCCTTTCGCGAGGCATTTAAAAGCCTGAAGCAACTTTAAATGAAATTTATCAATGCACCCACAGCACATCTGAACAGAAGAATGATATTGTACAGGTGCTACTGAGAGAAGGGGTTCGCAGCCGAGTAGTTAGCAGCAAAGGCGAGATGATTTCTAGGGGCCTGTCAAAAATGAGAATGTTGGAAAGAGAGACAAATATGTCCATAAAATAACCACTTACTACAGTGCTTTGCTTTTCTCTATCCCAGTGAGACCCCACTGAGGCTTGAACATTCTCATGGCCCCTTGTAGACAGGACGGGTGATCAAAAGGGAAGATTTATGTTAACAGAAGGAAGGTTGTGTGGGTGGGGTGAAAATGATAAAAGGAGCAGGAAAGAAATTTACCACTGCTTTATCAGAGCTCAACCTCAACATTTTAGGCCATGACCACATACACAGGGTCCTGTAAATCAATACGTATCTTTTAGCACATCTAAATGCATCACAGTGTGAGGCTGACTGCGTATCTCAAATTTATTTCCATCATAATTCTTAGCCCAGTCCAGATTATTTAATAAACTATTGCCAATAGCAGATTCACATCTTAATGTGGGTATACTTTCGACGCTTGTAAGCACAGGCTGGTCGAGCACGATCAGCATACTGCCCATCATGAACAGTCAACAGGACATGCCGTTTGATATGGTCCACCAGTGTTTGGGATCTATAGACTACATTTCTGGAAGCACATCAGCACCAATTCAGACAGATGCATTTGCATGTACGGAAGATACATAGGGATTCCCTGTTTAATGTCGGCAAAGAAATTCATACTTACCTCGTCATGACAAAAGGGGTCTTACAGGCAGCCAATCTATGTTGCGTTCCCATGGCAACACCCTGACTCCTCAAAATCTACCTGCCTATACTGAGAATTACGACTGACAGTTAACTGTTCTTGTTGCATCCACAGGCCAACGATGGCCCAAACAATCAGCAGTTTCTCCTCATCCTGTATAAATAGGTATCTTTCTTCCCCCAGGTCAGCTTCTTGCATCCTAGTCTTGAAGAGGGCAAGGCAAACCGTTTCAATGCCATGTCACCTTTTACAAATGTTTTTAAAGAGTCTCTTATTCCTTCCCAAAAGGAGTTGATCGGCCCACACTCCCTTGCTCTTCTTCAAAATAGTGTCAAGCTCAGGTGTTGCATTGGAGTGTCCAAGGAGTCTGCCTAGAGTTTTGTGCCCAAGCCCTGGAATTGCTGGAGTGCAACCGAGTGAACCACAGCGAACATGTTGAGTGTTGTTGCCCGGCAACAGCACCGACTTACATATTAAACAAGTAACATAATCCTAATAATCAACATATTTTTGACTGTATTAATCATTTTTATACAGAAATAATATTCGTGGTTTAAGGAGGATGGTGGAATTTTTAAACAACGACAGGGGTGGGGTTCCGAAGTGAAGAAAGTTGAGAAACGCTGGCTTAGGTATTTCAGTTTAGTGTGCTGTTAAAAAAAAACCTGCAATGATCATATCAGACAGTAGGGGGGACCAGTGATGCAATTTAACAATGAATGGTCAAATCATGGTTCAGAAATTCTCCTGGGCCAGTATTGAAACAAATCTATTAATGCCTCAGCTTAAAAAAAAACTGCTCCACACACACAACAAAACTAGAGTCTGTGGAAGTATACCCCACATTGTCAAATTATTTTGCTCAGCTTAACACAAACTGAGAAGAAAAGACTGCTCACACATATACTGGCTACTTAGTGAACAGAAACACTGAGCTTCAAGTAATTATCCTGTTCAGCAAATCCGGGCGCACACATAGCCGGGAACTCTTGACAGTTTAACACATCTGAAGATTTCTGCAATTTGGACTTGTTTCTTTGTAAATTAAAGAGAATTCAAACATGTTATTAATTACCAAGTTAGTACTGAAAATCATTTTAAAAAATCAACTGAAACAAAGATTTGAAATGTGCTGTTTTGTGTATGTGGCAAGTTGAAATGCGACCAAAGAGGATGGGTAACCTGTGTGGTCTCAGTGTCAGAGAGACGGTAAGGAATACAAGATCAATTATTAACTAATATTAGATGACCATTCTCTGATCAGCGTGGATACCAAGAATACCCTAATTAGAAATACCACGAGGCACAAGAAATCCAAAAAGACTCCCCGTCACCCAGTAAATGACAAAATAAAAAGACCAAAGCTATTACTTCATGGGACAATAAAGTATCCAAGACAATAATATAACAGGTGTATGACATAGTAGTGCATTCAGGTGCATACTTCATGTTTACCGCAGAATTTAGGATACACATTACAACTGAGCAATTGTTAAGTGACCATGCAACTAACTGTTAACACATCATCAGCCAAAGTCAAATCAAGCTGCAAGTAAGCCAAACATTGCTTTGCACCTGTTCTGCCAAACCAACTGCAATATACAGCTATTTTTGACCATCACCGCTTAGCACGCCAGCTGCATTAGTTGTATATCATATTCTAACAGTTGCGACACTGACCTCAGGAGTTTTTAAACTTTACACTAGATTTGTAAAGAAATCGTAATAAATTGTCTAAACAATGAAGTAAAGCACATAGAAAACAGTGGTGCAGTGACAGAGAATAGCAGGCCACACGCTTGTAGGTCTCAATTTTAGAACTGAGAGACCTTTAAATGTGATTAACCTAAGTGAGCCTTGGCTCCTGTCAACTGTCATTGAAACAATTATGCTCAGTTTTTATTTAAACAAACAGACCAAGTCCGTCATATGAATGCTCTCTGATCTACCGTACTTCGACATACTGAGAAGCACGGAAGACGGCAGGAGTTAGAGGCAGCTTTTAATCCAAACAGGAATGCAGTGTTTCAATATTTTGATTTATGTACTAAGTATTTATGAAAAATTTGGCAAACTAAATTAAGGGAAGCTAAAAAATCACTAACTGTTTGAAAAAAAACCATAGTAAATTAATCTTGAGATTTTAACTGAAAATGAATCAATGTGGTGTACTATTCTCCCATAAGACCCAAAGGATTGTGATAAATTGTTTAATCTTTACACAAGTACTGGCCAATGGCATTAGTTGAGGGAGGATGCATGTGTGTATGAGAGAGAGAGGAGAGGGCATTGCCTGGATAGCTGGTTTCTGATGCCAAGCAACAGCAACAAGAAGAGTTCAATTCCCACACCAGCTGAGGTTACAGTGAAGGACACTCCTTCTCGCTCTCACCCCTCACCTGAGGTGTGTTGACCTTCAGGTTAAATCCAACGTCAGTCATGCCTCTCTAATGAGGCAGCAGCCCTACAGGCCTCTGGGGCTCCGGCAACTTTACCTATACTGACACCAAGTCAGTAGGAGTTATTTTACCCATAATCTGCTCCTCTTCTTAAAAAGAAAGAAATGCAGGTTTTGTAATCAGTAATCAAAAATATTATGAATGTAAGTACCATTTTAAGACTGAATATCTTGGAAGTTCATTTGTATTGCACTAAAAATCTGAGCTGTCTTTAAGGCTGAATTTATTTTAATTGATCTCAATTACAAGTTGGTGGACTAAACATGAAGACCTTTTAACATAAACCTCATCGTTCACTTGTCTGTTATAGGTTAAAGCTGCATTAGCTTCAATGTGCTGTTTTATTGCATTGCCTGCTTCATACAGCCAAAAGCGCACAACTGCAAACTTACTGGACATTTGAAACCGATTGAATGCATCAGGATATGAAACGAAGAAGGGAACTAGAATTAAACTCTCAGCTGAGTGTTTACCAGCACGTTACTTCATTAGTCTTATTTTGCAAGCAGGTTATGTTTGTTTAGCACATAGAAGCACGGTACAAAACACACATTGCACACATACAGCTAAGCACTTTTAACTTGGTTAAACTTACCCTAAATCACTATCAGCTGACCTTTGGAGAAGTCTAAAGAATTGAAGAGAATCAATAAAAACAAAAAATGTAACATTTAACACCGCAAAGTGGGTTAAAATAAGGTGGTTCCAGTTGTAAACTTGGGTGTGTGTTATTTTGGAATAGAGTCACACTATGGAAACAGACCCTTCGGTCCAACCAGACCACACCAACCATGTTCCCAAACTAAACAAACAAGTTGCACCCAAATAACCTGTCTATATCAGAGTTTGCTAATTATCTACTACTGATTAAATGTCAACTTCATATCAGAAATAAATATGATCGATTATCTGAAATTTAGAAATGCCAAAAATATTTTGTAAATATAAGACATTAAAAATATATTTTGAAGCCATCTCATCTGGGTTGAATTAATACCAAAAAATGGTAATGTAAAACACAACTGATACCAAAGCTCTAAAAAATTGCTATATATTCAAACACATTTGAAGATGTTGTGTACAGACTGCTATCTCTAACACTGACTTAAACAAAATGGCATCGTAGTCCTTTAGTTTATACATCAATATGTAGGCATGGATCTGGTACTTCAAATTAACAAAAGATTGCAAATGAATGCAACAGGGTTTTAAAATCTTACTACGTAACTAACATAAACTAAGCATTTGATGAAGGGGGACAATTGATCTCAGACCAACTGTTATCGATCTTTGAGAGATTTACAAAGTATTATTAAACACCCAATAGCTCATTGTCACTTTTATTGAGTTCCAAATACAACTGCTGCTGTAATACAATTTCAATATTAAACAAACCCAGCATTGTTATGAAGAATTAACATTTGTAAAATCAGTTTCAAGCATGCAAACTTGCATTAAAACAGGGCACACATGAAAATTATCATATGTTGATAAAAAGCCAATGTCATTCTACAACTAGTACTCTATTTGTACATTTCTTTGTGGAAGGGTAACAGTTAGATGTTGCTATTTAAAATCTGAGTTCACTTTGTATTCTCCAATCTTTTTCCAGTTATCATGCTCACTGGTTTTAAAACATTTTCAAATAGTTAAATGGAGACCAATAATGACTACCAACTTGCTTTGAAGGTAGTTAGACAGAGAGATTAGATATGGTTTCAATCTTTTATCCCTTTCTTGTTAGGTTCTGGGGGTCTTGTGTATTATTTTAGGATCCTGTTGTTGCTTGAAATCATTAAACCTTTATAGATTGAAGATGTGTTCAAAAGCCAGAGTTGCAAATGTCCACAATCTAAGCAACAAGGGGTTGGTCTGATGTAGCCATTTCAAAAGCCACACTGATTACCAGGGATTAAGCCACTCCTTTCAGAGTAATGGATAACTTAATTAAAATACAACATGACAATTTCAGAAAGTGCTGGACAATATGGTAGAAGGTCAGCGTGCTCTAAGTCAAATGCATTGCCAAACAAATTTTAAGTCACACTAAAGATCATCAGTGCTGAATTACTTTCTCCTTTTATTTTAGGAGGGGTTTGGGAAGAAAGAAAATCGCATTACAATGCGAGGTAAATTTCATTGTTCTGCTTTCTCTTTCATAGAGTCATTCAGCATGGAAACAGACCCTTTGGCCCAAGCAGTCCATGCCGACCATAATCTCTCACTAAACTAGTCCCCACCTCCCTTTGCAGTGCCCATATCCCTCCAAACATTTCCTATTCATGTACTTAACTATGTGTCTTTACAACATTGTAATTGTACCCACATCCACTACTTCTTCTGGAAGTTCATTCCACACATGAACCAGTGTAAAAAATAGCCCTCATGATTTTTCAACTTTTTCCTCTCACCTTAAAAGATATGCTCCCAGTCTTAAAACCCCCACCTTTGAGAAAAGATATCTCATCTAAACCCTTCATGATTTTATAAATCTCTATATAAAGGTGACATCTCAACCTCCCAAGCTCCAGTGAATAAAGTCCCAGTCTATCCAGCCTCTCCCTATAACTCAAACCCTCCATTCCCAACAACATCCTGATAAATCTCTTGCTAACTCTCTCCAGCTTAATAATATCCTTCCTACAACAGGACAATCAGAACTGGACACAGCACCCCAGAAGAGGCCTCACCAACGTCATATATTCAAAGGTCTGAGCAATGTCTGTGGTATAGTACAAGCGAGATTATGGAGGCTGAATATAATGCAGACCCCAAAAGCCAACTATGGTTAACACATCACCATCCACAAAGTATTGGGATCTCTAGAGACTTGCACCACTGGCATCTGCCCCCTTGTCGATATGCAAATTAGCCTTCAATACAACTAGTATCTGTCACATTTGCTTTGCCCTGTTGTTTTTCCTATCAGTTAATCTTTCCTGTCTTCCACCCTGTCACAAACTTCTCCTTTTACTCTATCCTCCATTCTTGACTTTCTATGCCTTGGGATGTGGTTAAAACCGATTCCATCTCTGACCTTTTGCAGCTCCAATGAAATGCCATTGATCTAAAAAGTGTTAATTTTTCATCTCTCCACACAGACTTGTGTATTTATTTCAGATTTTCAGCATGTGCATTTTGTTTTCCAATGAAAATACTTTTATTCTGCACTGAAAAAGACTGTACAACTAGATACTGAAAACGTGATGGCCCAGGAGTTGAATTTTATTGGGGCAAGAGGGGTCTATTTCTAATGTCTTCCAACCATGATGAAATGCCAGATATTAGATGACTCATCTTACGTCCATCCCACAGCAGTAAAGCACTGCTGATGGCTTTACATTGGAAAACTTAGACCCCTCAGTGGGGCAAGTTCCAACTTCAAAGTTACCAGCCATTTGATTGACTGTTTAACCCTCGGTGCCAATGCTGCACTGTGGAATCTGTTGTGATTGTAACTGGGAATAACATAGAACATAGAACAATACAGCGCAGAACAGGGCCTTCGGCCCTCGATGTTGCGCCAACCTGTGAACTAATCTAAGCCACTCCCCCTACACTATCCCATCATTATCCACATGCTTATCGTTGTCGTTTATCTCAAGAGGGCTGGAATATAAAAGCAGCGATGTGCTTCTGAGGCTTTATAAGGCTCTAGTTAGGCCCCATTTAGAATACTGTGTCCAATTTTGGGCCCCACACCTCAGGAAGGACATACTGGAGTGTGTCCAGCAGAGATTCACACGGATGATCCCTGGAATGGTAGGTTTAACATATGAAGAATGGCTAAGGATCCTGAGATTGTACTCATTAGAGTTTAGAAGGTTGAGGGGAGATCTAATAGAAACTTACCAAGATAATGTATGGTTTAGAAGGGGTGGATGCTAAGAAGTTGTTTCCGTTAGGCGGGGAGACTAGGACCCGTGGGCACAGCCTTAAAATTAGAGGGGGTAAATTTAAAACTGAAATGAGACGACATTTCTTCAGCCAGAGAGTGGTGGGCTTGTGGAATTCATTGCCGCAGAGTGCAGTGGAGGCCGGGACGTTGGATGCCTTCAAGGCAGAGGTCAACAAATTCTTGATCTTAGAAGGAATCAAGGGCTACGGGGAGAGTGCAGGGAAGTGGTGTTGAAATGCCCAGCCATGATTTAAATGGGGGAGTGGACTTGATGAGCCGAATGGCCTCACTTCCACTCCTATGTCTTATGGTCTTATGGTCTTATCCAAGGATCCCTGGTATCCATAACAGAGCAAGTCCCAGGTGTAGCCAGCCCAGGGTGGTCATTATTGGTATGGGTAGGAGAGAAGAAAGAGAGCGAATGAAAAACAGTCCTTCATACCCTTTCATTTTCAACAAAGAGTGATATACCTACTCAATTATGAAATCGTTATGGATCAGGGGATGGTCATTCATACCATCATATCTGAACCAGCAATGTACAGCCTTGTCCCTTATCCCTGCACGTTCATTCATTTCAAATGATTGCCTAACACCCTCTTGAATGCCTCAAATTTCACCATATCATGGGATGAGCATCGTAACATTTCAGTTCAGTAGCTTTACAAGCTCAATTGCCCATTCAACAATGGTCATGCCAGTCCCAGCTACCTACTAATTTGAGAGAAATGGGTAGGGAATGAACAGAGAACCAGTGGTCAGGCCACCCACTGAAAACACACCCAACAGGGAGGCTGTGAAATCCAGTGCCAATATCCCCCTTCATCTCTGTATACAGTAACAGAGATTTATTGAAACATGAGGGGCAGCACAATAGCTCAGTGGTTAGCACTGCTGCTTCACAGTGCCAGGGACCCAAGTTCGATTCCACCCTCAGGTGACTGTCTGTGTTTCCTCTAGGCGCTCTTGTTTCCTCCCACAAGTTAGGTGGATTGGCCATGCTAAATTGTCCATAGTATCCAGGGATGTATAGGTTAGGTACGTTAGCCATGTTAGCCATGGTAAATGTTGAGTAAGGGGATGAATGTGTGTGTCACTCTTCAGACAGATTGGAGTGGACTTGTTAGGCTGAAAGCCCTGTCCACACTGTAGGGATTCCATGGGGTTTTTCTCCTGCATTACCCTTAGTGCAAATATTTCACTATATTTCCAATATCATATCTATAAAATATCTTAAAAGGTGCCTACTTTTGTTTGTGTTGTATTTTGTGTAGAGCACAAATAGTTGAAGATATTGGAAAAAATGTTAAACCTCTTGCAATACATTTCTGTAACTGCAAGATGATAAATGCAAAAGCAATTCTCCTAAATTATGGATTGGCCACTACACTATGAATAACAGTCACAATGTCAACATACAAAAATTAAGCACTTCGTTTATTATTCTTTATAGAGGTGGCTAGTGCTTTGATCATTAGTGACTGCAAATATTGCTGACTATTCTTGTCACGTTTGAAACCCCAATCTTGGGGTAGTGATTAAACATCTGATGAAGTATCATGTCATGCTTGGTCAGGAAAGGATAGTGAAAGAAATCAGTACAAAACATCTTATATTAGAACAAGTCAATGTTACAGAAAATTCTATAAGTTCACTCTTCATGCATGATTTAGTCCATGTGACAGGGGTTTGGCTTATTCGGTTCAGAGACATGGATAGAACGCACGTTTATAGCTGCAACATCCCCTGACCTCTCAACCAGCTGCCGCTTCTTGTATCTTAATCTGCTGGCCTCCCTTATAGTCTCCCACGTCTTTGCATCCTCCTCACTACATGAGCCAGGAGCAAAGTTTCGACAGTGTACTGTTTGGTTAGCCTGGGACAAAGCCATTCTACGAGAGAGCATGTCATCCTTTACTGGGCACGGCAATGCATTCACACACATTTCTGCCTCCTCAGAAACTTGGTCAGGTGGGCAAAGGAACCTGGAGCGGAGAGATACAGGCAAGCTCGAGAAATCTGGAAAAGGAATCGGATTGTAGATGTCTGGAGCACCTGAGGGCGGCATTTGCTTCGTTTGAGAGAAGCGTTCTTTCCTAAGAACCACATCGTCTTTCTCGGGATCCGGAATTATAGTTTTATCCCTTCGTTCCTGCGCAACGAGACGCTCAATTGAGTCATTTGATCCGGTATTGGTTCGATCCTCACAGCACAAGGGTTTCAGGTCAGGATTTGCGTGAAAAGCACCAGTTTTACGGCTGAACATGTCATCATTTTCCAAATCTGGTTCCAAGTCTTGGTTGGCTTCGTCCTCCTGCTTGGCAGAATGGGACTGCTGGGTCAGGGAGGAATTTTGTTTCTGTCTTAGAATTCTAGGACCTGCAGCTGGGTCGACCTTTGGTTTGGAAACCGAGAAGTCTGCCAATTCAGAATAAGTAGCACTTGCATCTAGAGCTTGACGTAGTGGAAACAGGCTTTTGTTCCCCCGTTATTGGAAAAGTGGAAAGAAAAGGAAAGGAAATATTTACTGGAAAATGACCAAGAGAATAAAATCTGAATTCTACCAAAGCAAAGTAAGAAATGGCCAGAAACAGCAAGGCAGATGGAAAGCATTGTAACAATATGTGCCAATAATTTGAGCAGCGGATGCGAGGTGCCTCTGATAACAAAGCCTGCAGGATTTTTTTTGATATGTAAGTTTTTATAGCGGATTGGTGCATCAAGCATATGAAACGCTTTACACTTTTGTATTAACTGAAGCCAGATTTCAAGTCTCACTCAATACAGTAGACAAAGTTTTTATATTAAAAGGAGCTAGGTAATTGTCCTTAAATCACCAAAGTAGCATCCAGTTTAAAGGAAGCAGTTTCTCATTAAATATAGCAGTCGCAGCCCAGCACATGATTGAAATTTAGTAACTGCAATGTAGCACATTAATTTAACTCTTGTAAGTGCTATCCAGCCAGCAATAACTTAAGATCTTTTATATGCTGCTTTATTAATTTCAGATTTGATCTAACAAGAATTGATGAAATATGAAATGTGAAATGCTCAAGCATAGAAGCCGCATCAATTTATTTTTAAAACAAAGCAAAATAAACCAATGCAATGAGCGCTAATTGTTGGTCTATTTAGGAATAATACATAAACAGCAACCTTTGTTCATCTATAGTGCGAGTGACACCTGCCACCCATCCTCGGCAGACAGATGCTGCAGATTTTATAGTGTGTGTGTTAGGCTGTGAATCATCCCTACAGCAATGTTCAGTGTCGGACTCCTGTGTCTTTTCAGAGCTAGCTTTGTTAATGGTGAAGTAGTTGGCATCCTCTTGCAACTCAGACGGCTTCCTTCTGCAAGTTGGGATAGCCGAACAGTGGGAAAAGAGAATCAGAGGGAAAGTAAAAAGCAAAGATAGGTCAAGGTTACCAGCAAGATACTTAAAATCAAGACGTACCAAATTACAATTAGTTTAAAAGGTGAAGTAGCTGCCTACTTTTGCAAATTTTATTTTGCAGAAGTAATGTTTTCTTCATTACAATTTCACAGTCAACAAGCTTCAAACCAAATTCTTTAAAACTCAATTTACGAAAGAAAATTAAGCACTCATGAAGAAATCATGAGCATGAACTTTAACATCCAAAATCCAATCAAATATCTAGTGATCCAAATCCTTTGTTCAATTGAAATTCTTGGATTACAGATTGCTTAAATTCCAATTATTTTGGTTTATCTCCTAACAGTCGTTCCTGACACCATTGTGTCAACCAAGCACTGCATACATTTCCTAAATTTAGTGAATCAAAAGATTCCAGAACTGCCACAGGAATGTCTTAACCAAAAAAAGGGAAAATGTTAAAAGAAAAGCAGAAAAAGGTAGTACAATAAACCAGGCTAAATTTGAGTTAATAAAGTACTCACAAATAAAGGCCTTAATAGAAATGCAGAATGAAACTGCATTTATAAAGCATCTTTCAGAACCTCAGGACATCACATGTGCAAAAATAAAGGACCTTTGAACTGTTGTCACTATTCCAATATCAGAATCACCCTTGGCCTTCTTCAAATACTTAGACAAGGTAAAAGAGGGGCTTAGTTTAATGTCTCATTTGAAAGACAGTATTTCTGACAATACAGCACACCTTCAAAACTGCAGTGAAGTGTTGGGCTAGATTAAGTTCAAATCCAAGGCAGCTAGTGCTGTTAATGAACTGTGGATCACATCTTGTGCAAGTGATCATGAATAATTGATCTACAGACAAATCTCCACAGTAAATGCTACTGTCTCAGGTAAAGACAAACCTGATGTACTGAAGCTCCTTATACCAAGGTCTGCTTCGAGAACCCAACTGGATTTGTCTCCATTGTTGTTCTTCCTTTGCAGTCCAATTCTTTGGTAGGAATCTATCAAAGGTCACACTTTTCACTGGTAACATTGGGTTCAGTTTACGTGTGAACAGGTCATCCTTTTCAATGTCCGGACTGGCATCTTGTTCTTCCTCAGAAGCGGATTCATCCCAAAGTGGTTGGGGAGCTTTTGCGGATTCTTCATTCACCACACAGACACTTGGCTGCTTTTGGCTATTGTTAGAAACATCCTGTATCATAAAGGTTTATCTGCCAGAATATACACATAGCAGACAAAGTAACATGCTATGTTGTTTTTCCAAAGAGCTTGTACATTAAGCTAATACGACAGTAGTATGTGTTAGTTTTGCACAGATAGACAAAACTATTTCATTGGCTGCAGAGGCATTTACTGATTTAGCATGTTATAATGCACAACACGAGCAAATGTTTTCAATATTATGATTGCTGATGGGAAGTATGAAATGCTTTGTAAGTGAAATGCAAATGGTATAATTTTCTTTAAGTTAATCTGACAACCACTGAAGCTTGTAAAGCTGTACTTGAAAGCACATGCTATAAGCATCTCTGACCTTCCAGATTTCTCGTTCTCTTCTACTAAAGGAGTGAAGCTCTCAGTTGAAGGAGAAGCTTGACAAGGCGGCACTGGTAAAGTTTTGTCCAGTCGAAGAGGCGTGTGCCTTACAAAACCAAGGGGTGTACCAAATTTCCGACGTGCAAAGTCGTCCAGCAAGGGATCAGGCTCCCTTCTTTCATTATCTGATCCAGAATCAGAGTCAGAGTAAACATGTGGTAATTCTTCAGATGATCCACCATCACCTTTTGTCGAAGGTTTACATGTACCCACGTCATCAGCAACGGTTTCATCCTTCAGAGATTTCTCTTTTCTACTGAAGCCAAGTAAGAAAATTTGGATTGAACTAAATGAGATTCAAGTAGCACACAACATTAAGATCATAGGATATGAAGCAGAATTAGGCCTTTTGTTCCAGCGAGTCTGATCACAGCTAATATGTAGAAAAACAAATTCACTGCAGCACTTAGCAATTCAAGTTCTGACATCAGCGAGATGACAGCGTAACGTTATGTTATCAGGTTTACTTTTCTTTCTCAGACCCTCTCAAAATAAGGAATCTTGCTGAAAAGAAAAGCAAGACACTGAGGATGCTGGAACTCAAATAAAAAGTGCTGGATCTGGCAGCATCTATGAAAAAAGTTAATATTTTGATTCAAACAGAAATTGTCTCATGATCTGAGGGAGGGCAGAACACAATGGGTTATAAACCACTGGAAAGGGATGATTGTTGGAAGAACAAATGGGCATGTCTGGGATACGGTAGAAGGCAGGAGTTTAAGTAATAATGCTCTCATGGAATGAAAGGGAAAGGGAAAATGAGTTAAAATGTTTGTAGCAAAGAAACAAAGCATTGTCCTGAGCAAGCAAAAAACGGCAAAATAATTAATAGCAGCGAGCATTTAGCACCAGTTTCACAAAGGAGGAAAATAAATGGATGAAGCAGGAAAACTGGAACGGAATGGCTTTCTTTTGCGGGGGCAGGGGGTGGGGAAGATGAGGTGGTGGTCACTGCGCTTAGAGGTGCATGTTACTGATAAACACATGGTTCTAGGTTGTCAGAGTTTAGTAGATTATTAAACTTGGCACTGTTTACTGAACACTTCAAGGTGAACAGACAGGAAGTCTGCTTTTCTTGAAACGCTTACCAGAGAATGTTCAAAAGGTCAGCCGGATGGACCAAAATGGTTTCTTTCAGTCCTGTCCATCGCAGTACCATTGTTGTCAAGGCAACCAATACAGACTACTGATGATCTTTTCATGTTTGCTTGGCAACCATGAAGGTCATTTTCTTTACCATTACTAAATAAAGCTAAAAAAGTGAGGCTGGAATTTTACCTGGGAATGTAATGAGTTTTTTTTAAAATGCAGCATAGAATTAAATCTGGAAATAATGATTCCTTTACTGAAGGAAAAATTAATGAAAATGATTTAATAATTCGTAACTGAACTAATAAACATACTAAACACTTAAATATCACGGACGATTCCTTCTTGCAGGACCAGTTTATTTGTAAGACCAAGTGCACAATTCACTTAGAGCCAATACACCACTATACACAATGACCAAAATCCTTAAGAATGCTAGCTTTTTAACCTCAAGGAAGTTGGAATTCCATATTAAGGAAGTGATGCTTCTATTGTGCAAAACCTCGGTCAGGCTCCACTTCATGCAGTGCCTTCAGTATTGGGTTGCAAACCTCAGGAAGTATTTACTGGTCTTGGATGAGATAAAGTACAGGTTTACCAAAATTATACCAAGGATTAGGGGATTAATTTGAGGACTGACATTGGAAACTCTGCATGTAGACTATGTCATTTTAAAAGATCGGAGGAGCAATAACTAGGGAATTTAAAATTATTAGGGGATGAGACATAGTAGTTCAGGAAACTACTTCATTTTGAGTTAAATCCTGATTAACTTGGCAGAAACTTAACAATGGAGTCAGGCCGTTACAAGTGAAACTCAGAAATACCTTTTGCACTTTGTTTTTTTGCCCACGAAGTGGGCAAATGAAGCCAATAGATAAGCCACTAAGAGAAAGATGGAGCAGATTTGAGTTCCTGAATGATCAATAATCCTATCCAAGCCAGGTGTTTATTGAGACTGATCACATTAACTTTTCCCTACATACTAACTTGACCAACAGTTACCATCTTCAGACAGCCAATGATACAATTAACACATTGCATCCTGTCCCTCCAGTAAATTTCCACCCTTAATATAGCTGGATTTAGCAAGGTCCATTCAGAAGCCTAGCTGCAAACGCCATTCTCATCCAAGCTTGCTACTTGATATCTTTATAAACACATTTTTATTGTTGTATATTCAAATTCTGTCCATGCTTGATAATGCGAGGAAAATATAACTTTCCACAATACATCTACTTGACAATGAAATTAGCTGAATAGCATTTGGAAAAGCAAAACCTATGCAATAATTTGGATATGTCACTTCTTTTTTCCAATGAGCTTGCCTGTATGCAGTCATAATCAAGTGCTAACTACTGAAAAATACAAGCAGTTTCATAAAACCAAAGTACCTTGAAAACGTTCCATCATTTTCTGTAAACACTGGGCTTGCCCAACTTCTTCTGTTATCTTCATGTCTTTCCGCTCGCTTTTTCTTCAGTGGAGCTGGAACATAAGTTGCAGGTTTGCTTTTTGTTGGCAGGAATTGGTTGTAGGGCACAACAGGCTTACACTCAGAAGTGGAGGTCCTGCGAAGTGACATGTCATTCTTTGCTCCATCCATGGTCTTGTTGTTTAGATAGTCTGACTCAACGTCACTCCCACCACCTAAAGCAACAAGGAGTTGAAGAAAAACATCATTCCAAACCTGTAGTTTCTCAGTTATTTCTTCAAACTTCACTGCTGCGACTCCCAACTTCCAAATGTGTTTTGCTACTGCCCAACACATGATACCTATATTAGTTTCCTTTGGAACACTTTGTCTAGAGGTTCACAGATCATTGACAGTAATCATCGAGCCAATTTTGGAAATCTATTAATAGACTATATGTCCTTGGTCCAAAAATTATTTTCACTCAAGTGATAAATGCTGTCAATTCTTTTAATCAGGCAAAATATTCCACGAGAGAGAAACAAAATGCAATAGAACGCCAGTGGCTCTGTGACATCCCCATGGCATTTTGGTTCATAACATAGCAAGAAGTCTGGACGAGAAATTTACCATTATTTTTGTATGGTTATCAATTTCACTTCAGTGATAAAGAGAGCCATCACCAAATTATTTTTCCAAAGGGGATAGGTCACACATGGATGACCAACACGTGGTTCCCTCCAAAACATGTCCATGACTGAACGCTGACAGTAAACTAGACTTACCTTCACTACTGCCTTTTAATGTTATGTCTGATGAAAGACTGGCGATGGACTTTGACCCAAGTGAGTCTAAACTATCAAGTGAATCGTCTCTTCTATGCCTGCGCTGTGGCGATATTGACTCATTCCTTTCCGTACACCAGATATCACAGTATCCACTGTCTCGTCCACTGCGTTTCAGACTGCCAGAGTCCACAAGTGCCTAAAGTGGGATTTAAGACTCAAATGTTGCCCCAGTACATGAAAGTTTTCATTCACATCAGCTCTTTCCTCTGATCAGAAGGTGCAAGTCTATTTGCGTCAAGCTGTGCCACAAGCAAACTTAGATCCTGCCCAGCATCATCGTCACCAATTACTGTATGTTATTTTTACAGTTGATTCATCTCCCAAATCATACAAACTTGGTTGGAAGATAACAGACTTGCTGCCATGTTTTACATGTTTATACACTGGACACTGGGTGGCATACAGGAGCAGTTTAACCCTACTGCAATGCATTGGTGAACTGGCCTTTTCTGCAGATAGCTGTCAAGGTTGCATTTTTAAAAAATTTATCCCATTTTCCTGATCAGTATGTTATTACCCAGGGGCCCTCTGGAACAGGTGGGACTTGAACCTGGGTTTTTCGGTTCATGGATAAGGACACCAAATCTGCATCATAAGTGGGCATTCTATTGACATAACACAAATTTGAATTCAAATGATACCAAAGCTGAAAAAAGGTGATGAAATTCTCCAGGTCAGGAAAAGAGTAATCATTGTTTCAATGCTGCTTTTATTTATTTATTAATACAGCAAGAATACCGAAATTAGTGAAGACCCTCTGAAGGCTATGTTGACACCGCTCGTAAATGCATCAGAAAATCCCACTTTCATTGCCAAGTGGTTGCCTAGGACTCAGCAACACTCATAGCTGCAATCGCTCCCTTATAACACTACATCCATCACCTCCTCTACAGCGGAGACTCTAAATGCAGATTGGTTGATTGCTCTTGAATCTCCATTCAGTATGCAAATATCACAAGGATTATGATAATACAGAAGGAGACCATTCAGCCCATTGTGCCTGCACCAACTCTTCAAACACACATCATTACTTACAGCCAATCTCCTACTTTTTCCCCCACTCACTTGAATACTATTTTAATCCATATAATAACCTAAAGACCTCTTGAACGCTGAGTTAAATCTGCCTCAACCACATTTCCAGACAGTGCATTCTATGTGATTTCTGAGTGATAAACCTTTCTTCCTCACATCACCCTTGTTTCTTTTGCATATGTCCTTAAAATCATCACTTTTAGGTGTGATCCCAAGGTTTCTGGTCACTTGCCAAATTAAACAGCTGTTCCACCCTGCTGACATTTGTGCTCAGCCTTCAACAGTTGTCCAGTAAAACTCTGTGGCAGCTTGAAGATTAGGCCTGACATTTCCATGGTCTGGACTAAATCCCAGATTCAACAACTAAGGCCCTCTTCTTGCTTCTTTACTTCCATTTCTATCACTTTCATCTTGCACTGTCATCCCTCATGATGTAATTTCTCCTGCCATCCACACAATCACATATTTGCATTTTCACCGTCTCCTCTGCTCTTCCCAAGACTCTGTATTGACTGTTAATGCCTGTGATATTTTTGGGTCTGTCACCAAGTGGTATGGTGGATCAGTGGTTAGCACTGCAGCCTCAGTGCCAGGGACCCATGCTCGGTTCAAGCCTTATTACGGAGTTTGTGTGGCTTTTCTCCAGATGCTCTGGTTTCCTCTCAGGCCACAAGGTATGTAAGGTTAGGTGAATAAGCAATGGTAACCGCGATGTTACAGGAGCGGGGCAAGTCTGGGTGGGATGCTCTTCAGAAACGTTAGCGTGGACCCAGTGGGCCAGATGGCTTCTTTCAGTATTGTGGGGATTCTATGCAAGGGCCACAAGGCTGAAACTAATTTTTGGCAAAGGGTCAATTTTGTCAAGTTTTACAGATGGCTTCTGGCGCAATTTAACAAATTTACCTCATGTGTCACCTACCCAACCCTCTCATCCAATTGTATCCCTATTTGACCACCGGCTATACCTGGAACAACTCACCACTGCCAGAATATCTAAGAATGGACTAGCACCATCTTTAAAAGGTTGGTCTACACCTGGATAAACACTTAGCCACCCTGTACGGTTCCTGACATTTACCCCTAATGTGGCAGACATAGGTTTTGGGGGAAATCGATGCCCTGTTTCGCAGGTAGGGACCTTAAGGTCCTGATTGATGGGTGTGCACAGATAGGACTTCAGTTTCCCCAATGAGTAGCAGTGGAAGCCATGGCACCAGACCATGTCAGCCCAATCCAATGTTGGAACCAGAGTTAAAGCAGTCTAAAGGAATGCTCAGCACTGTACAGAGGGTCAATAATCTCCTCCTGTCCACAAGCACTAGTGCCACCTTCTCTCCATTATCTCGCACTCTCTCTCCTTTTGCATCCACCTCCGATCAAGCCTCATGTCCTACTATTCTTACTATGGCCTGCAACAGCTTCCCTCCCTTACCATCACCCACGCCAACACCTGATACCACTAACACTGCATGTCCTCTGTGCTGCTTGCTCACTCACACTAGACACCTCCCCACCTGCACCAAGAAGAACAGCTGGACCTATTCACCTCCATCTCTCATAATAACCTCCCCTCTCCTTCCAGGAAGAAAACAGTACACCATAGGGCAGAAATGTGCCTTGTCCCTCAGCCAGGACAAGGCACAAAAAGGCAAAACGAGGCATGGACTCGGCAAGTTTCCAGGAAGGCGCATAGTGAGTGAGCACTAAAAGAGCACACAAACAGCATGGACCTTAGTGGATGCAGTTGATGAGTCGTGTGTGTGTCCCCAAGGACAGTGTCCTAGCTGGAGCATTACAATATCATTGAGGTTACATCCCAAAGTGCACCGCTGAAATACAGAAGTATTCTCTAACTGGATTGGAGATGTTGCATGAGGGTTCTTGGAGGCTGGCACACGTCAGATACCAATGTGCATCTGGCTGGTGTACATAGTGTGCCCTGACATGTTGATGCTTGCTGTTGAACATGCAGGGTCCTTTGGAGCAAACAGCAAACTGAAGTCACCAGATCACCTTCTGTCTTCCATATTTATATCTTTAGGTGCCTGGTTTCCTAACAGCAAGTAATACAGAGATAGAGTCATAGAATTGTACAGCATGGAAACAGATCCTTAAATCCAACATGTCCACACCAGTTTTTCTAAATTAGTCTGGTTGTATTTGCCAGCATTTGGCCCGTCTCCTTCTAAACCCTTCCTGTCCATATACCCATCCAGGTGCCTTTTGAATGTTGTAAATATACCAAGCTCCACCACTTCCCTCTGGCAGCTCATTCCATACACACATCACCCTCTGAAAAAGTTGCCCTTCAGGTCCCTTTTAAATCTTTCCCCCTCTTACCTTAAACTTATGCCCTCCAGTTTTGGGGTCTGCTCAAAATAGTCAAGCAGAAGGGAGATGGAGGGCTTGGTGATGTGGCACAATGAAAACAGTCTGTCTCTCCACACTGGCAAAACTAAAGAACACTTGCCCCCGGGAAAAGACCTTGTCGATTCAATCTACGCATGCCCTTCCTGATTTTATAAATCTCAATAAACCTTCAATGCTCCAAGGAAAATAGCCCCAACCTTATAGCTCAAACCCTCCAACACTGGCAACATCCTGGTAAATCTTTTCTGAACCCTTTGAAGTTGCACAGCATACTTCCTACAACAGGGTGACCAGAATTGAATGCAGAACTCCAAAAATGGCCTGACCAATGTCTTGTACAGCCACAATATGATCTCCCAACTCCTATACTCAATGCACTGACCAATAAAGACAAGCATACCAAATACCACCTTCACTATCTCATCTACCTGTGGCTTCACTTTCAAGGAGCTGTGAACATGTATTCCAAGGTCTCCTTGTTCAGCAACACTCCCCAGGACCTTGCCATTAAGTGTGTAAGTCCTGTCCTGATTTGCCTTTCCAACATGCAACATCTCACATTTATCTAAATTAAACTCCATCTGCCACCCCTCGCCCAATTGGCACATCTGATCAGGGTCCCATTGTACTGATTTAAGCTTCCTCACGTCCACTAAACCATCAATCTTGGTGTCATCTGCAAACTTACTAATCGTTCTTCCTATGCTCACACCTAATCATTCATATAAATGACAAAAAGTAGCGGACCCAGCACCAATCCTTGTGGCACACAGCCGGTCACAGGCCTCCAGTCTGAAAAGCAACCCTCACCACCAGCTCTTCTCCTACCTTCAAGCCAGTTGTGTTTCCAAATGGCTAGCTCTCCTTGTATTCCATATGATCTAACCTTGCTAGCCAGTCTACCACGAGGAACCTCAAGTCCAATAGATCATGTTCACAGCCCTGCCGCCATCAATCCTCTTTGATCCTTCCTCAAAAAACTAAATCAAGTTAGCGAGAGACAATTTCCCATGCATGAAGCCATGTCGACTATCCCTAATCAGTTGTTGCCTTTCCAAATACACGTAAATCCTGTCCCCCAGAATCCCCTCCAAGAACTTGCCCACCACTGACAATCAGAGACACTGGTCTACAGTCCCCCGGCTTTTCCTGTGCAGTTAATAAAGGTGCATAAAAATCCTCCTTAACAGGCAACTGGCATTGCCGAGTGAAAAATCGCAGCTCGTAGCCTGCAACTTAAAAATTCCAATGAGCTACTCCCAATGTCGACCTAGATCTCTGTGGACTTCTCACGTAGTTCCACTATATTGTGAAACCGAGTCCACATCCTTCAGGCTCCTTTAAGATTCTATGCATGAATACTGTTTCTCTCTCCAGACCTGCAAATTTTTTCTGACACTCTGGTTACACCTTTGTTGAAAACTACCCTAACTGCTACATTATCAATCTTCATTAGCCACTAACTACTAATTGTGCAACCAGAAGCAAGGACATAATTTCTTATCCATGATCCCTGAAGTGCTGTGTGCCTGGTATACAGCATTTGAACACGCAAACAATTTTCAGACATTATGCATTTCCTCTCTATCTCCAACTTTTCCTCAACAAAGGCGGCAAACTCAATCCACATAAAATATTCCGGTGACTTACATATGTCCTACCCATAAATCTGCAACTTGTGAACAGCTTCTCAGATTGCCGCTCCCAATCTATTGTGCGCATCATGCATTACGTAGGTGTGCCATCAATATTTGACTGTTCTCTGTTTTAAGTTAGACTTGTCCTGAATATTTACAGATTAGTAAACTAACTCACCTTCGTCAGAGTCTGCCCAAGTAGCCCTTCAAATGCTTTCAGGTTAAGGTACGGTCCATTATAATGAGGCTCATGCTGTGCTCTTCTACCAAGCCAATATATTGTGATCAGAACCTGTAAACGTGCCATTTTCCATTTAAACATTTGACATGGAAAGATAAGAATGTATGAATAAGAAACATTGTTCAAGAAAATTTATGGAACATAAATATGTTTCATAAATCCACGCTAGTTCTTATTCCCATTAAATACATTGAATGGATTCTATTATAACCAAACACTACAGGATGTCTTTTCGTACGATAGAAATACCAGGTCAGCCAGCACACCATTCCTCAGGTCTGAGCTTTTCAAATGAATAGCTTCACTTATTGCACTGTAGTTAGAGTCCATCCAGCTTGGTCAATTTACAACATTTCAAACGTTAAAACCGAGGTCAATGGGGGCAGTAACGTTTGCACTCAGCCGTACCAGATTCTGGAAAGGTGGGTCTTCACTGGCAAGGCGGCTAAGAAGCTTGCCAGTCAGCTATTAATTCCACTGACTGGCTCATTAGTCAATTAGCCACTCAACAGTGGTGGCCACTGAACATGTGAATGACCATCATACAGGAAAGTTCTGATACATCTAGCGTACAGTGTGGAAATCCCATTTCCTTACCCAAGGATGAACTACATTGATGTTTGGGTGACAGGACTGTCCTACACAGAGAGATTGAGAAAACTAGCACTATATTCCCTGGAATTTAGAAGATGGGCTTACTGAAGCACTTAAAATTCTTAAGTGGGTTAACCATATAGATGCAGAGAAAATGTTACCCCCAACTAGGGAATCTACAGGTTTGAACACAATCTGGGGTGAGGATAAATTTCTTCACTTCAAAAGGCTGTGCATTTGGATTTACAGAAATAGAATGCATTCAGGGAGGAAGTCAATACATTTTTGGATACGGCGGAATGAAGGGATGTGGACGTGCTGGATCTGAAGTTGACTCTCAGCCATGATTTTGCTGATAGCACAGCAAGCTTGAACCTGGCCTACTCAAGCTCCTATTTATGTTTTTGTGATACTCCTAAAGGTCTTTGAAGATGTGCAATAATAAGAAAATAGAGGTTAGAATTAACTTGAAATAAAAAGAGACCGTGAAGATACAAGTTGAAAATATATCAAGCTAGTGACAAAATAGGATGAGAAATAAATCAAAACCAAACAGACATTAAATTCGAGCAAGGACTGGTAACAGATTGCAACAAAGTCTTAAAAAGGAAAGCAGGCCACAAGGCCAGGATTAGAGGTGCTTAATATATTGTACATTTTGAAAAAAGAGAGAACTTTTGGAGGATCTTACTGATGAAAGCAAGCGTGTCAAAAGCATGCTTGCTTTCACTGGTCATAAGACTGAGTACAAGAGTTGGGGCATCTTGTTGCAGCTGCATGAGATGCTCATAAGACCACAGCCAGAATACTGAGTGTAGTTCTGGTTGCCCTATTACAGAAAGGATATTAATAAATTAGAAACAGTGAAGAAAACATTTGTTTGGATGCTACACGGACTGGAAGGTTTTAGTTATAAGTCGAGGCTGGGACTAGTCTCCCCCGGAGCAGGGGAGGTTGAGGTTTATATAGGTTTATAAAATCATGACAGGCATAGATAAGGTAGATAGCCAACAGTTTCTCCCCCATGGCAGGACAGTCTTAAAACTAGAGAGCATAAGTTTAAGGTGAGGGGGGAGAAAGATACAAAAGTGTCCAGAGGGGCAATTTTTCCCCCCCCCACACAGAGAGAGGGTGGTGAGTGTTGGGAATGAGCTGCCAGAGGTAATGGCAGAGGCAAGTGCAATTTGTCATTTAAAAACATTTGGACAGGTAGGTAGATGGGATAGGTATGGAGGAATATGGACCAAATGAGGAAAATGGGGCTAGATTAATTGTGAAAACTGGGTGGTATGGATAAGTTGGGCCGAAGGGTCTGTTTCCATGCTGTAAACCTCAATGACCTCCAGAGGCCTTTCAATACAGAACAGAACCAGAACATTAAGTCTAATTAATAGAACATGTTTTCTTAAGTTATGCAGCAAGTAGACTTTTCGTGTCCCCAGCAAGTGAAGGAGGGGTGGGGGGCGTTGAATTGCAAATTTTTATCACTACCATAAGCCTTTGAGTTGTTATTGGTCAATCAAGTGGCCAATATTAATGGTGTCCTTCTCACCTCCCTGGATAAGAATATCAAGTCAGCATTAACAATCACATTCCAATATCCTTGGTCACATTTCAACAGGAAAATTCCATCAGCTCTCTGAGTCCTCTGAACTTTCACAGAATGAGAATGGCTACAGCACTGGAGCAGCCAGCCATATGGCTTGTCATGTCTGTACTGGCTCTCTGCAACAGCAATGGAGCTAATCCCTTTTCCTCATATGTTATCTGCCGCTTGTCAGGTGCATACCATTCTCAAAGCCCTGACTGAACTGAATTTGCATGCAGAACCAGAAGCTCACAGGAGGCACTGCAGGAAGAGGGTTAAAAAGGATCATGGCATATCTATCCGACTCTCAGGACTTTAGAATGGGGCCAGAGCATGAGAGTGGGGCGGAGGGTCAGTTTCTATCAGGTCAGCTGCACAGAAGGAAGGTGGGGTGGCATCTTGGGAGGTTGGCAGGGGTGTCTTCTCCAAGTATACAAGGCACTCCAAGTGAAATGTTTCTTCCCTGGGCTTCGTTCCCACCATTGCTAATATAGGCAGTCAAGATCAACCTACCAACTTTCATAAGTCTTAGTATTTTGGGTTGGACAGCATGTTCTGAGTCATTTCAGCATTGAACAACCTCAATTGGTCTTCGATACTATAGTTTCAAATGGTGGGTGATTTCAGCACCTACTCTCCCAACTGCATTACAGGGGTGATCTGTGAAAATGGGTGGGAAAGTGGCAAACTCCCCACTTTATTTCACTTGCCGTCACACTGAAAACACAGCTGGGGTCGGGGGAGGGGGGTGAAAAATGCAACTTTGATTAGGGACGGAGGCAATGAAGAATTTATTCACTCTAAAAGCACACAGATTCTGTGTTATCATCTTAATGGAAGGGACATCTCCATGCCAGATTGCAGATGGGGCTTAGAATATCCTTGTTAACTTATGCCTAGTGTGTTACATTGTGTATTTCTAAACTAGGGTAAAGACATCATTGGAGCACAGTCAATGAAGCTCCATTCTCTACTGACTTTGTTGTACTTTGATTAGGGTATTGCCATTTCAGAGCTTCCATAGTAGTCTATAGATTCCCTACATAAATATACACAACAAAGGGGTGTTATCAATTCTCCCTCCATATGTAACAAATGGCTGTGCTGAGGACAAGAGGCTGTTTCTAGACTATGTAGCAAATTCTAGCAGGTTAGCATGCAAAGAGAACTATTCCTATTCCTAGCTTTTGATGTCTTGAGAGAGTCAAACATTCCTCAAATGTTGTTATCCAGGCAGTGCAAATGCATAGCAATGCAAAAGTTAGAAGACTTTTAGAGTAAATCTTTCTCAAAAGAACATAAATATCAAGAGTTTGATTCATCATGTTCCTAAGATAAAATGGAGCTAATGTTCATACATCATCCACCAGATAAAAATTACACAAACTTGGTTATATGTAGCACTATTGACATTCCAAAATATTTCACAGCAGTGTATCAAAAAGTGATATCAGGCCAAATAAGGAGATATAAGGATAGATGACCAAAGTTTTCCTATGCTGCTTGGCCTGCTGTGTTCATCCAGATCTACACCTTGTTATCTCTTGCTGTAGGTAGGTTTGAAGGAGTATCTTACAGGAGGAGAGGTTTGAAATACAGGAATTTGAGGAGGGCTTGTATTTAGGACCCAGGAAGCTAAAGTCATGGCCACTTATAGGAGGCAATTAAAATAGACGATGCATTAGAGACACTCAAGTTGGCAAAATGCGGAAATCTAAGGATGTAAGCCTTAAGGTTGTTACATGGACAGGGATAAATTTAAACATGAGGAAGGGAATTTTATCAAGGTTTCAACGGACTGGAAGCTAACATAGGCTAGCAGACACGGGGATAAGAATGATCAGGACTGAATGAGAGCTGGGACTAGTGGTGTTTTATTCATGCTCAACCTTACAAAGGGCGAGGACTGGAAGAGTAGCAAGGGCAGCATGGGAAATCAGCTCAGAAGTAATAAAACTCATTGAGAGAGTCAACAGCGGACCAACCTATAAATGGGACAAAACCAAAGTTAACTCATTTTGAAGCTATTGCAATATTAAGGCAAATATGACCATCGCTATAAACAGATTTTATTTTTTAAATTATAATTATTAAAAAGGAAATTAAGTGAACTCTTACTTTAAAAAAGTAGTCAGAAAGAAACCACTAAACCTTTCTTATTTGACAAAGCAGAAATGCCAAACTCTAAAAGACATATGAGTTATTAATAAAAGGTAGTCCAATAATATTAAAATCATTTAACCAAATGAAGTGCCCAGGAAATCCATTTGTGGTAGGAATCACTTTCCATTGAACAGTTGTTTCTCTGTCACAAACTATTTGTAACAGGAAACATTGTTTTGGAAATGTCAAGACATTGAAGATTGAGAAAGCATCCCCAATTGTAATTTGTTCTAATTTGGTACAAAATTCCAAAATCAAACAGAAGCAAAGAATGTGGCTAAACGAGCTATAAAAGTTAAGGTCATGCCACAATTCCACACTGGCTGTACTGATATTCAACTCAAAACATGATATTGGTAAAGTTCATCAAAAGATTTTATACTGAAATAAATGTACCAACCCAAAGTATGAGCCAAAAAACTTTCAGAATCTATAAATGTGTAAAACATCAGTGACAACAAGCATGCTTGATGTCAAGTAAACAGCAGATCACTTACATTTTTTAGCCTCCTCTGATTTTCTTCAAGTCTGTGGAAATTGAAATAATATAGCCAGTATTACCGCCTTGAAAAGCCCCAGTTCAAAATGATCACACTTAAAATACATTCCAATTTTTAATCACTTCATTATTATTCCATCTACTGGGGAGCCACTATGAAACAATGCACGCCACACTGATGTTGCAAAGGTCAGTTGAATCTGCAATAAGCACTTGCAAGACTGCACAACAATCATTTACCAAAGAAATTTTGACAAGGAACATCAGTAGAATTCACTGAATTGATTTTAACTGCATGCCTCATTTCTTTGATGAAAATGATGACATTACTTCTGAAAGCTAAATCAGGGTGTGCATTATGATCTCAACAGAAGCTTCCAATCAGTGGCCTTTTCAGGTCACTCACTCTGAATTAGTGTGCAATGACCATGAGGATTGTGAATCTCAATGAGTGTGTCCCAGAGGCAGGAACCAGCAATCATCTGTTGCCCAATCAACCTTGATGTGTTTAGTTTTAACTCATTTCATTCATCCCATTACCAGCACTTTTAATATTTCATTACATATATGCTCAAAAATAATTAGGATGCAGCTGAAACTGCTACACATGTAATGCTGCAGCTTTGATGTTAACCGATATTTATATTTATATATAATAGAGGCAAAAGGAAACAACGTTGTAACTTCAGCTTGATGACAATCCTCAGTCAATTCAAGAATGGCCCTACCTTATAAATGTATGATGGCTTAAACTGGGATGATATCTCGCCAATATTCAAATACAAAGTTGGGATTCGGGTCAGGACACGGAGGGGTGAAGTTCAAGCCCAAAAATGTTTAACTAATCCTGAATACATTCCACTTTAACTCCAACCAATCAACCAACTCCATTCCATTGCCAATCCAAGTATCGCTACAATAGAAAAACTCAAACACTACTTACATAAAATACCCAAGGCATAAATGAGGGTAATTGAATAGCTTGGAGACCGCTTTGTGGAGCACCAATGCTTGGTTCGTGACAAACAACACCTCCCAGTCACAAACCACTTTAACTGCGCCCCCCCCCCCCGCCTCTCCTTGGATGACATGTCCATCCTGGGCCTCCTCCAATGCCACAACGATGCCACCTGAAGGCTGGAGGAACAGCATCTCATATTCCCCTGGGAACCCTCCAGCCTAATGGTCTCAATGTGGACTTCACAAGCTTCAAAGTCTCCCCACACCCAACCTTATCCTAATACCAGCCCATCTCATCCTCGCCTGCTTGACTTGTCCATCTTTTCTCCTACCTATCTGCTCCTCCCACCTCACTGATCAACCCCCACCTCCTACCTACGTGCCTCATCCCCGCTCCCTTGACCTGTCCGTCTTCCCTCCCAGCTGCCCGCTCCTCCCTCCTCACTGACCAACCCCCATCCCAACTACACTCACCTTTACTGACTCCATCCCCACCTCCTTGACCTGTGTTTTCTCTCCACCGATCTGCACCTCTATCCACCTTCCATCATCACTTGCCCTTCTCTCTATTTCAGAGCCCCTATCCCCTCCCCTATTTCTGAAGGGTCCAGACCCGAAACATCAGCCTTCCTGCTCCTCTGATGTTGCTAGGCCTGTGTTCATCCTGCTCTAAACCTTGTTATCTCAGGCGCCAGCATCTGCTGTTCCTACTATCTCTAATTGAATCGCTTGATTTTTAAAGCAAATCACTTCCTGCAACAAAGTACAGCTTGCATTTGTGTATTAATCTGCATGGCAAACCTATCACTAAAAGAATGGAGAAGGGCAATGGACTATGCAAAATAGATGAACAAATAAATTGAAACAAGTGGGTGAGAATAAGGGAGTTTAAAAGAATATCAATAGGATTTTGACGGAAAATACAGAGGAATTAAGTTGGTGGTTTTGGAAGTGAGAGGCAGAAAGGCTGATACAAAAAAAAGCAAACATAAGGTGTAGAGTGAACAAGGAATGGAGGAGGGAAAGGAGAAAAGAATGAGGAAAGAGTGGAGCATAGAAATAGTTAAGCTGAGGTGGAGAGGCCAATACAATGGAGACACATCTCATCTTTGAAAGCAATTACAGTTGATGCAGGAAGCTGTGGAGCTTAAGAACAAATGCAGTTCAGAATTCACGGACTGAGAGTTCAGTGATTGAAGGCAACAACCCTGAACTAGCTTCCAAAGAGCCATTAGGGAGCAACAACAAATGTCACTGATACTAGTGCAGCAGGAAATCAAGGTACATTGGAATAACATGAACATTACAGCGGGTGAAAGCAGAGGGACCAGCTGAGGTTACCAATGTCAAGTCTAAAAGTACAGCTAAAAAACACTGTAGTTCTGTGAAAACAGACTTGTGGGTGGACAATGGACAGCTCTTTGTTAATATGTGGAAGTGGACAGAAAATTTTAGGCTTGGATCGAGCAATGTACATAAATATCCCACTGCAGGATTTAGACCATATTGGCAGTCAGAAAGATTGATAGAATTAAGAAAACAGAGAAGCAAGAACTGACTTAGGTTAAAGTTTTGATTCATTTACAGGTTGATATTAGATAGGCAGTCGTTCATTAGGCAATAAGCATCAACGAGAAAGGTCCCACCATGCATCATCAGTCTTTACGTGGAATCTGACATGATGTTTTCAGCTGAAATCACTAATAATCAATCATTCTCAAACCAAGTAGTCAAAGAGTAAGAGAGAACCAGGAGAGTCCTGTGGTACAGTAGCAGTGTCTCTACCTATAGGCTAGAAGGTCTGTGTTTGATTCCCATCTGAGGTGTGAACTCATCCCAGATTGAGAGAGAGCGAGAACTGGGGTAACACTTGGAAACACAGCAACAGGAGAACGCCATTCAGCCCCTCAAGCCTGCTCTGCCATTCATTAAGATCATGGTTGATCTGTGACCCAATTCCATACACCTGCCTTCGGCCTATATACCTTGATACCTTTCCTTAATACAAAAAAAGGCTATAAGAATTGAATCATCATCAACTACCATTTAAGGAAGAGCGTCCCAAACCTCCGTTACTCGTTGCATGTAGAAGTGCTTTCTAACATCTTTGCTGAATAGCCTGATTCTAATTATTAGACTTTCCCACTGGTACTGGAATCTTTAACCAGTGGAAATAATTTATCTACCCTTTCTTTTCATGTTATTATCCTGAAGACCTGAATTAGATCGTCCCTTAACCTGCCACATTCTTAAAAATAAAGGGCTATTTTATCTAATGTATCTTCCTTGTAAATCTGTGTTAAACTCCCTCCAGAACTAAAACATCCTTCCTAAAGGTGTGGTGCCAGTCTCACTACTCTTAAGTGGTGTCTGAAAGGGTTTGTGCAAATGCAGTGTAATGTTTGCATTGCAATACATCAGCCCACTGGAACTGAAGACCTGCATTCCATTAGCCTTTTTGACTGCTGTCTGTACTTGATCATGGCATTTGAAAGAGGTATGCACTTGCATCCCCAAATCTCATTGGGCATCCATTGCACTTGACTTCGTACCTTCAAAGAAAAATATTCTGATCTCTCCTTTTCAGTCTAAAATCGAAAATACCGTACTTGCTTATATTAAAATTCATCTGATACAGCTTTTGCCCAATCCAGCTATTCTATATATACCGTTATAATTTTATGCTGTCATCAACACTGTACAGTGCTGCTCAATCTTGTATTGTCAAGAAAATTTAGATATTTAATTTAAAAGCAATAATGGCAAGAGAGTTGAAATTATAGGAGCTCTGACACAATTTTTAACATTGGCACCTCCCCTGCAGCCAGAAACAGAATGCTGGAGGATAGCTAATCTGGTTTCACATCACAAGAGGTGTAGCAGAGAAAGACCAAGGACCGACAGACCAATGAGTCTAACAGTGGTGCAAAAACTAGTGAAGGAGAAAATTAATGTCTATATACAGGGGCAAGATTTGATCAGGGGTAGTTAGTGCGGCTTTGACAGAGGGAAGTCATGCCTACCAAATCTAGTGGAATACTTCAAAGAGCTGACCAATTGTTTGGATGACATGAGAAAAGGTGATGTAGTTAATATGGATTTCAGCAAGGCCTTAGACAAGGTCCCACATGGAAAACTGATTTACAAAAAAAAATGTTAAAAGCTCATGGCATCCAGGGTAACATGGCAAGTTGGATCCAAAGCCAATTAGTGACAGGAAATAGCAGGGGATGGTAGAAGGCTAAATAAAACCAAAAAATGCTGTAAATCAGAACCAAAAATAGAAATTGCTGGAAAAGCTCAGCAGGTCTGGCAGCATCTGTGAAGAGAAAATCCGAGAACGTTTCGGGTCCAGTGACGCTTCCTCAGAATGGCAGAAGGCTGTGTGACTGGAGTCTGGTATGCAATGGAGCGCCACAGGGATTAGTGCTGGGTCCTTTATTATTTGTGGTATTAGTAAATGCAGTGAAACAAGGAGGAGATCTTATGTTACTGGAGGACAACAGATCAGATCTAAGCTCTGCAGTCCTGCCACATTAAACAATTCACTGGAGGTGCAGGTTCATAAATATCCCCACCCACAATGATGGAAGAGCCAAAAACATCAGTGCAACTGATAAGGTTGAAACATTCAGAGCAATCTTTAGCCAGAGGAACAGAATGGATTCACTCAGCATGATTTCAAAAAACAGTTGAAGACACTGGATACTGAAAAAGTTTATGGACTTTTACAACATTCTGGCAATAGTACCGAGGGACTTGTGCTCCAGCACTTGATGCTCCCCTAATCAAGCTCTTCCAATACAGTTACAACACTGGCATCTACCTGACAATGTGCAAAATTGCCTAGGTATACTCGGGACACAAATGCAACCTGGCCAGTTACCGCCCCATCAGCCTACTCTCAAAGTGATAGAAGATGTCATCAACAGCGCTATCAAGCAGCACCTATTCATCAATAACCTGCTCAGTGATGCCCAGTTTGGGTGCAGCCAGGGCCACTCAGCTGTAAACTTCATTCCAGCCTTGATCCACACATAGCAAAAAAGCTGAATTCCAGAGGTGAGTTGGGAAAGGGACAGCCCTTGACATCAAGGCTGCATTCAACAATGTGCCATCAAGGATACTTAGCAAAACTGGAATCAATTGCTATCGGGGGGGGGGGGGGGGGGTGAGCTCTTCACGGGTAGGAGTCATAGATGGCACATAGAAAGGTAGCTGTGGTGTTGGCAGTCGGTTAGTCTTTACATTTCATCAAAGCAAGAGCCGCTCCAATATATGTACGAGTGATAATGGGAACTGCAGATGCTGGATAATCCAAGATAATAAAATGTGAGGCTGGATGAACACAGCAGGCCCAGCAGCATCTCAGGGGCACAAAAGCTGACGTTTCGGGCCTAGACCCTTCATCAGAGAGGGGGATGGGGTATATATGTATGGTTGCTTTTAACCAGAGAAGGCTCTACATCTTTTCACAGGTATAAAGTAACTACTCCTTCATTGTGCTGTTTGATGACTTTACTTTTACCATATCCACATTCTTTGAATGCATGGGAGATATTGTCACACAAGTTAGGTTTAAAGGCTAAGGTTACTTACTTTAATCACTAAATTAACTGGAAATACTTAAAATCTGGTGCACATAAACAAATAACGAGTGAAAATGTATCAAATTGCTTCAGAATAAAATAAACTTTAATGAACACCATATTTTCTGAGATGCAACTTCCACCATGTTATATCCTCTGACAATTTTTTGATGGATCTGGTTTATTTTAACACCTCCTTCAAAACTGGGAGGGTTGAATTTTTCTACACCAATGTTTTTGAATTGTTGTTTTCATCTCAAACAGCTGCTCTTAAATGCATTTGTGTAAGTGCACAATTTTTGTTAATTTCTTGCAAACAAATACTCTCAGCTTAACTTAATGAATCCTAAACATGAAAATGGTTAATATGCTAGTAATTAAGTTCAGAAGACCACTAATTTGCATATCTATCATCGAAAGGCATATGAAAGTCTCTATCACAGGACAAATCGCTTTCACAAAAGCAATGATAGAATTAATTAGATCTGGCAAATCTCTTTGATCTTTTAAGCAAACTAAGCCAACTAAGCTAACACAACTCATTTATGGGTCCTGCAAGATAAATGTCCTGAAGGGCTTCACTAAGTCTCTAAACCTTAGTTTAGAGCCTTAGTGAGAGAAATGAGAAAGAAGAATGAGAATGAGAAAGAAATTGGCTATCGTCAATGGCAAGATCAAGAAGTTGGGTTGGAGTGAAAAGTAACAATGTGTTTTGAAGAATGAAAAGGAAACAGCTGAAGTCCAGTGAAGGGAATGAGAAATATTAATAAGGCTATCATTTACAGAATAGAAGGGATATACTAATAAAAACTAGAAGGGGATGAAGCCATCAGAACTTGCGAGCATCGGTAAAACTAAAATGAAGGCTTGACACTTTACTTAGGAGCAAAAACAAAAGATTCTAGAGGTGAAGGAAGTTATTATTGATCCAGAGCTCCATGCAGACAAAGGATCAGAAAACAGAGAGATCAAGGAATGATGGTGAGACTTCAAATCAATGCCCAGGTGTGGGAACATGCGATGAAGGGCAACTTAAAAGATAAGCAAGAATAGGAATTTAGGCTAAACTTAAAGGAGACCTGAAGAAGACCTTTGCAGATGCCCCTGCAGGCTGTGGAAGACTAGTTGGAGTGCAACCTAATTACAAAGCATTTATCTTCTTAAGTAAAAAGAAGTGTATTTTGCTTAAAATACACTAACATTGTAAATTCATTACCATGTAATCTTTAGAAACCATACCAAAGGTTGGTTGAAATAAATAATCATATCAGGATAAACAAGATATTTCCACAAAAGAGCTCACAGGTATATTCAACCTGGGGTTAAAGCACAATAGTTGCTTAGGAAGTAAAGTTGCCAGTGTCCCGGCAATCACAGGACTGCTCTCCCACTAGGGAAAGACAACTAGTGGGGAGCTTAACCTGAGGTTCATCTTGCCTCAGGAGAGAGGAGAGATTGACAAGGCAGGACCTTCACAATGACCTCTGTACAGGAATTGAGCCCATGCTGTTGGCATCATAAACCAGCCAATCCACCAAGACTGCATGTTTTAAAAATACAAGTCTGAGAGGTTTCGATAGAGTGGAGATGGAAAAAGGCATTTGCTCAGTGCGAGAATCAAGGCCCAAGGTAACTGTTTAAAAATAAGGGAGCGCATATTTAAGACAGTTGAGAAAATATTTTCTGAGGGTCATGAGCCTTCATAAATCATTTCCACAAATGACGGAAGTCAAATCTTTGAATATCTTTTTTTTCCAAAAAGGCAGAGATAAATGAATTTTTGATAAGCAAGAAGGATAAGTTTTCAAGATAGAGAGAGGAATGTTGAGTTCAGGTGTAATTAAATCAACCACAATCTTTGACTGGCACAACAGGTTCAAGAGAGCAAACCTGCACTGACCTTGTCTACTCCCATTATGAAATCAAAACATGAAGATTTTAATTTTAAACCTATTCTCCAGCATGTGTTGATTAGGTTGGCAACATATAAGGTCAAACATGCAACTTGTAACATTTAGAAGCAGAACCACTCATCTTAAAATGATCTGACTAACGTGTAAATCAATGTAATCGAGAAGCTGTATTTTCCCCCAAATAAACTACACCTTCCCTCAATGGATTCTCCCAAAATTATGACAGATAAGACCATATGCTGACAAAACATTTAATTCATAGCAAATGACTCAGTTTTTGCCACAACCATAAGAACAACAAAAAGCAACAAACATTAGAGGAACACTACCACTTCCTAAACAGACACAGTGTTGACTTGTACGTGAGCTTCCGTTCCTTCATTATCACAGAGTCAAAATCCTGAAATTCCCATCACCAAATTCTATTGTGGTAATAAGGAGAAAGCTCATTGCCGTCATCTTCAGGGAAATTGAGATAGGGATAAACGTAATTGATTTGCCTTTGGAACATCAACTATGCTGGCAAATCCAACATTTGTAGCCCAGCACTAAGTGCCCTCATGAAAGGTGATGGTGAGTGGTCTTCCTGAAGTCACTGCAGTCCACGGAGAGCTGTTAAACAAGCTTTCCTGGATTTTGACACAGGAACAGTTAAGGAACAGCCAATTTATTCAAAGTCAGGGTGCTGTGCGAGCCAGAAGGAACTTGGCGATGATGATGCTCCCTTACTTCTGCTGCCCTTATCCTTATAGTTGGTAAAGATCACAGATTTGGAAGGTGCTGCAGTGCATTAAACAGATGATCTGCAATGCTGCCATTATGCTGGTGGCATATGGAATGATTGTTTAAATTAGTGAATGGAGTGTCAATTAAGCAGGCTATTCTGCCTTATTTTATGTCTATAACTCAAGAACAAAATGAAAATAAAATCTCTCAAAGCTGAATGGATCATTAAATATGTACACTCTTTGCTTGCAGGACACTGATTTCAATCGTACTGGTAGAGTTAATGAAAATTCATTAACACTTGAAGGCTTGATTTGAGATTCTTTCATCTAAACATGGATATTAGATAACTGCACAAAGTTGTCTCCCCCCGGGAAACGAAATTAGTAAATCATTTGCCAAGCAAAATTTCATAGTCCATGTTCTTATCATGGCAAACAAACAAAAGGCAAGCTGCAGTTGTTCAGTTACTGCTTTACTTAACTTTAGCACAAACAAACAAACAATGACATGAGCTAGGACAACGGTTCTGAGCCATATGTTAGTACTTTGAACTCCACAAATCAAAAATAACATGTTCAGGCTTGGATGGAATATCACGTCTAACAGTTGCTATGGGGCAACCCAAAGCCAGTCCAATCACTATGCAATTGACATTTGCCAATCAATTCTACCACTTATTTAACTTTTTTTTAAATTTAAAGAAGTCTCACTCCATCCCAATTACTTCTGCTTGAAAGGGTACAAAGCAACAAGACATGAATGAACTTCATGAAGCATTCATTTAGTCAAAGTGCTATACATGCTAAAATAGAATGGGCACTCAAACCGGAGACTTCTCCGACAGGTCAAGGGGGCAGGATGAGGTTAGTAGGTAGGAGATGGGGGTGGGGCTTGAGGCGGGAGGAAGGGCAGGTTCGGGAGGCGGGGACGAGCTGGGCTGGTTTTGGAATGCGGTAGGGGGAGGAGAGATTTTGAAGCTTGTGAAGTCCGCATTTTGACACCATGGGGCTGCAGGGTTCCCAAGTGGAATGAGTTGCTGTTCCTGCAACCTTTGGGTAACATCGTTGCGACACTGCAGGTGGCCCAGAATGGACATGTCATCTGAAGAGTGGGAGGGGGAGTTGAAATAGTTCATGACTGGGTCTAACAATTGCTCTGTACGACAGCATTCAAGCTGTTGCTGTTCACAATGTGCAATAATACAAATTCTACTTTACAGACATTGTTCATCACTGGCTCAGATGAACTTGGGTATCAGCTGTCCATCTATGTTAAAATGCTTTCATAATCTTTATACAATCTGCCGGGAAGAAACAACCTGGAAGTATATATCTATAAACCAATTAAAATAAAAACATGCCATATCAACTTTGACTTTGTATTCAGTATTATGCAGCAAATATACCAAATTGATTTTAGTCTTATAAATTACAGTGGAGCCACAGGATTAAAAATACTCTTGTTCTATATACTCCCAGACGTCTCTGTAACTGAGTTTTCCTAAGTCAACCAGCTGTGTTTTCAAGAGATGCTGACATCAACTGCCTACATGAATGTATTGAAAATTTGCATTCATTTCCTTTGAACATGTTCCATGATAAGATGCTTAGGTTGATATTTATAACAGAAACTGGTCTGTTTAAATTTGACATCTTGCAATTATGACTTACCTGTACAGACCCTGTTAGCAGTAATGGTGTCTAACTACAGTGATAAGTTTACGTAGGCAATTTTCATTCTAAATTTAGATACATGGGTATTTAAAATGCAAATCTAAAGATAAACATACCTGACTATAAAATGACTAAGTTCAAAACTATTTACTTTTATACGCTGTTTGACATTTGACCTTCCCCACCCCCCTCCCGTCCAACTATGAAGAAAGAGGCCAGATGATTTAATGAAAAAGCATAAGATTCTGCATTTTCTCTTTGGTATTTCTTTCCACATCCATAGGAACCGCCACACTGCCCTAAACATAGTGGGGTTCTTTTGGAAGAGAAGACACTGATGTAACAAAAGAAACTATTCAAGTGGCTGAAACACACACAGTCTTAAAGAGGTGATTCAGAAGATTACAGATGCAATTAGGTTCGTGAGCCTTGACTCAAAGTACCTGAGGTGTGGTCTGGCTTAGTTCCTGCAGTGTAGCAGTGTTCAAGTCACTTAGAGGATTAAGAAAATTTATCCTTGAAATATTTACTCTATTATCAATATCACCCGTGTGTCTCACTGTTGTACTGTAGGGAAACGCTGAAGTCAATTTCTATAGAGCAAAGTCCCACAGTCAATAGGAAATAAGTCATTAGGTGATCTGGCTAGTGTTGATTGAAAGGTTAACATTGGCCAAAGTAGTAATAAAAATTCCCTGATTTTTGAAAGAAATAGTTTAGGAAAATTTAATTGTGTTTTTAAAATTGCATCTTGATCACAATTATTATAAAATTAACAATTTTCCCTCAATAGAGCAGTGAATGCCTGAAACTGCAGTACAAGCAATTTATTTAACAATAAATGTGTTAATAGTGTTATGACCATTGGAGCTTGGAGCTGGATGGGAGTTCTCTCGTGGAAGGAAAGTGAAATAGTTCGACGTTCCTGCTTATCAACATTTTAAACTCACCCATAAATGGAAACTGTTTGGGGATGACACATTCACCTTCAGTTCTGCAGCCTCCCATCATCAGCAAGACAACAACAATTTTTTTTTCATGCACTGATGGGATGAGGACGCTGGCTGGGCCAGCATTCATTGCCGATCCTGAAGTGCCCAGAGGGCAATTCAGAATCAACCACATTGCCGTAGGTCTGGAGGTACAGGTAAGAATTGCAGTTTCCTTCTGTAAAGATCATTAGCAAACCAGATGGGTTTTTCTGACATTAGCTTCTCAACTCCAGATTTTTAATAGAATTCAAACTCCACCGTATGCCACAGCAGAATATGAACCCAGGTCCCCAAAACATTATCTGTGTCTCTGGATTAATGATGCAGTGATAATACCACGAGGCCATCGCCTCCCGAGATCCCTATTTATAAATAAGCTGTATGCTCATCCATACAGGGTGACTGCCTTTATCATCAATCATCAAAGTGATAGGAGGCGTCATACAAGCATACCAACCACTGCAGTTATTTCAGCTGGAAAGCACTTTGGGATGTTCTGTAATCATACAATGCATGATGCAAATGCAAGTTTTTAGATTGTTTCAGTCTTGGCCTGTCTATCTCACAGTTTCAAATCTATTTCTTTGTAAAAACAAAAAACACGACATTTCAAATTCTTTTGATAGTACCAGTTACAGTAATTGCAAGTCACATGCTCCCTCAAAATATCTGTATCCTGACAGAAGCTGGGCAGGTGGCAAGTGGAAAAAAAGGACCCAACTGACTAAGCATACTTATTATTATAATGTGGGAAATGTCAAGGCCAATAAGTGTAAAGCAAGATCCCACACACAGCAACATGACAATGACCTCAACATTTCTTTTGAGTTATCGATTGAAGAATAAACATTAGTTCGGCACTGGGCCTAGAGCATGCTTTCTTCACTCTAGTCGAAGAATTTTTATTCCTTATGTTGATTACCTCTCAGTACTTAGTTTCAAAAACATTAAAATTGAGGAACCAGCTTTACACCCTGGAAAGAAAGAAATAAGGTAAATCTTTGAAGATTTTGCTTCTTCTGTACACGCAATCTATTGATGTGCTTTCCTATAGTAATGGTTTAATAATAGATACAGAATTTTTCCAAGTATGACTGAATAGGAGTAAAGCTGCAGTAGCATAGTATTCTACTTTCGTCAACAGTTGTAGTTCAGGCCTATAGGAATTCACAGCTGATTGGTTGGTACCATTAAACATACATGTGATTTGAGCAAGATATTTTAATCCCTTCAGAGAGGTTGGAGAGATCAAAAATAAATGTGCATCACCTCCCTGCATGACACAGCTCCTTCAAAAGATTTTAGCTAAGTCTGGAATTAATGTTGGCACACGTCCGAGAGATTCAGCTGATTTTATATTAGGAAAGAGCTTAGAAAAGGAAGGATTTAAATTTGTACATAACTTCCGAGAAATCTCTCCTCGAGGTAGCAACTCTTTGATATACATAACAATATACTGCTACATAGCAAAGGGAGTACAACAAGGTGCTTAAAAGGTTCCAAGTGATCCAAACTCCCAAGTATACCTTATTAACATCGTTTGCCTTGGAATAAGAGGGTGTGTTTGAAGCCAACAATAGGTAATGGACTGCTTTAGAGAAACTCAGTAGCAGCCCCTGTTTGATGAATGCTACAAAACAAAAACAATCATTTCTTCCTTATCCTCCAATTCTGAAGGAAGCAATTCACAATGGAGTGCAGGACCACAGGTGGTCTAAAAAAAACATTAACCAAAGTAATTATTTCCCACGAGGCCAGACAGCAGCATTCAAACTAACTGATCAATAGCTGTCATAGTCTATCTGATCCCATCATTCCCTTCTATCCAGACATATGCCTGCCAACAAAAGCATCAAGATTGTTGAGTAATAAAAACTAACCAAATTCCTTCACCTGCCTGAATAGTCAAACTATTCTAGGATCTAGTCAAATCCTGGATGACAGAAGGGAGCACTAAATTAATATAAAGATCATGCCTGGTTCATTTCTACTCAGTGGACCATGACACACAATCCATTTTCTCATTCAGGAACTAGAGACAGATCAGTCCTTTATGAACTTAATCATCTTCAATCGCAGATCAAGTCATGTTAAAGGCATCAGTATAATTCTATGGGGAAGCCATCTCATCTCCAATTTCCTGACCGTCTGTGGATCTGATTTTCCTATTTAAACATGTGATGCCAAGATCATTTTCATCTTGTCAGTCATTTGTATCAATAGGGCAATGATCCTCTCCTCTCACACCGATATTTTACTACCTCACCAATGCTGTAGTTGCCACAAAAGGCAATGTTTTGGTATACGTGGAGGAAAAGCGAACGCTGTTAAACAGTCCCACAGGCAGGACGTGGAGGGAACGTGAAGCTAAGTTCAGATTGATGCTCATTATTAAATATTAACCCTTCCAAGAACGTCAAAAAAAGTAGTCAAACAGACCCCAAATGGTGACAGCCACCCCCACCAGCCTGCCAGTCCTCATCCTAAGGTTCAAACATTAAGGGGAGTCAGTTACCCATGGCAGAAGGTGCCAACAAAAACCTGGCATAGCGACAGAGTCAGTTAAGGGGGGAAATCTGGTAGCATTGGGACAAGCGGGACAAGAGCTTAAACACTTTGTCAACACCACCACCACTGCATCTCCTTCCAAAAGCTGGAGAGTCTTACATGCTGTTTTGCACCATCTTTCAATCACATGACTATAGGTTTAGACTTGGTGTCTGCCAAAGTCATAAGAAAGGAGGAGGAGGAGAAATATCAGCATAGAAGAAATATATAAAGCAGACAGACAAATAACTTGGGTGAGGTGTACAATCAACACCTGTCCTTAAAGTTTTTTAATCCAATGATCAATTATTTTATTTAACAAAACACAACTGCAAATGCTGCAAGTCAAAAACAAGAATTGTTGGATATCGATGCCACCAAACCTGAGTTTAAAGACAAAGCAGAGTTAACATTTCAGGTCCAGTCACCCTTCATCAAAAGAGTTATTTTCTTTTATCTGCGGGGGGGGAACAGGGCAATAAATTAGGACCTGTGGTATGGAAATATGATATGGACACAAGAATAATTAACCGATCAGTCACAAATAGTTTGTTACATTTCAAAGTATTGTATATTTTCTAGAGGAAAAAAAATGTCACTGGGAGGACAGACTGTTGACTATTGAATGAATATTGCAGGAACAGCATGTTCAGCACTTCTATTGGAGAACTGAATACACACGAGTTAATTGTTTTGCTTGTAGTTGGGGGTTGCTGCCCCTTTAAAAGCACTGGTCAGGTGACTAGATGGTGGAGCTTAGGTCCAGTCTAGAACCAGTTGTAGAAGTATGAACATCATCAGTAAAGTGTTTCTGTTCAGATTTACTATTTGCCTATCTAGTATTTAATTCCTGGCTCCAAAGGAAGCACCAACAAAACTAGGCAGTGTTTCAATTAAGCTAATATTCCCAGCAGGACTCTGTGGATTTCATTGAGGCAGAAATAACACTTGGATTGTTGCAATGGCACACAGCCTCTGTTGCTGCAAAAGTGGTGGGAAAAGCAGGAATGGCCTCTGTGTGGGTTATGTAGAACAATCCTTCTTCCATAGCTACACTGGCTCTAAACCCCACCTCTTCCTCCATTACATTGGAGACTGTACCTGCATCACCTCGTGCTCCCACGAGGAGCTCGAACAGTTCATCCACTTCACCAACACCTTCCACCCCAACCTCAAATTCACCTGGACCATCTCTAATACCTATCTCTCCTTCCTGGACCTCTGGTTACATCTCTGGCAACCACCTAGAAACAGATATCCACTTCAAGCCCACCAACTCCCATAGCTACCGAGAATATAGCTCCTCTCACCCACCTTCCAGCAAAAATGCCATCCCAGATTCCATCGCCTCCGCTGTATCTGCTCCCAGGATGAGGCATTCCACTCCCGCATCTCTCAGATGTTCTCGTTTTTCAAGGACCACAACATCCTACCCGCAGTAGTCGACAACGCCCTCGACCGTGTCTCCCACATTTCCCAGAACTTATCCTTCTCACCCCCCTCCCCGCAATAACAATCAAAAACAGAATCCCCTTCGTCCTCACATATCACCCCACCAACCTCCGGAACCAACGCATCATCCTCCGACACTTCCACCATCTGCAATCCGACCCCACCACCTAAGGCATTTTTCCCTCCCCACCCTCGTCTGCTTTCCAGAGGGACCACTCTCTCGGTGACTCCCTTGTCCGCTCCACACTCCCCTCCAGCCCCACCACACCTGGCACTTTTCCCTGGAACCGCAGGAATTGCTACTCCTCCACCCTCACCCCCATCCCAGGCCTCAAGAAGACTTTGCACATCAAGCAGATGTTCACCTGCGCCTCTGCTAATGTGGTACACTGCATCCGTTCTTCCCGTTGTGGCCTCCTCTACATCGGGGAAACCAAGCAGAGGCTTGGGGACCGCTTTGCAGAACACCAACACTCGGTTCGCAATAAACAACTGCACCTCCCAGTCACAAACCATTTCAACTCCCCCTCCCATTCCACAGACGACATCTCCATCCTGAGCCTCCTGCAGTGCCACAATGCCACCCGAAGGTTGCAGGAACAGCACCTCATTCCAATTGGGATCCCTGCAGCCCAATGGTATCAATGTGGACTTCACAAGCTTCAAAATCTCCCCTCCCCCTACCGCATCCCAAAACCAGCCCAACTCATCTCCGCCTCCCTAACCTGTCCTCCTCCCACCTATTCCCGCCTCCCACCTCAAGCCCCACCCCCATCTCCGACCTAACCTCATCCCGCCCCCTTGACGTGTCCATCCTCCCTGGATTGACCTATCCCCTCCCTACCTCCCCACCTACACTCATCTTTACTGGCTCCATCACAGCCTCTTTGACTTGTCTGTCTCCTCTCTACCTATCTTCTCCTCTATCCATCTTCTATCCGCCTCCCCCTCTCTCCCCATGTTTCAGAACCCCCTTCCCCTCCACCATTTCTGAAGAAGGGTCTCGGCCCGAAATGTCAGCCTTCCTGCTCCTGTGATGCTGCTTGGCCTGCTGCGTTCTTCTAGCTCGCCACCTTACTATCTCAGAAAGTGGGAATGGTTATGAAACACATTTCATGCCAACGCGTTTCACGGGTACAGCTGCCAGTGCAATTCAGGGGTGTGGGGTAAAAAGTGTGTGCAAACTAAACCTGGTAGGAACAGGTCTGAAATTTGCCTCAACTAAAATGAGAACTAGAACAGGTTTCTGGAGCCGGAACTCCCTCCAGTGACCCCTGCTAGAAATGCATACTATATAGGTGGGATCCAGAATCACAGCAGCAGCTGGAAATGCTAAATTGCCTGCCATAAAGACAAGAACCTGTTGGAAACAGGTATGGCAGCCATTTAGGCAAGGGGTCAGAAGATGAAACTTTACCTTGTGTAACAATGGAACAAACTGGGAAAATAAATGTCAGGCTACGTTAGCATGTTGAAATAGTGACTTATTACACTGATTAAACATTTATGCACTGAATTTTTTTGCTAAGCTGAAAAACGTTAGAAGGTAAACTTCAATTGGGATGCATTGGAGAGGTGACCAAAGGTGAAACAGTTGAAGACCTCAAAGGAAAGAAATCAGAGAAGAGAGATGGAAAATTAATTATTACTGTTTTAAAGGTCACTGCACCTTGCAATTCTCCTGTTCCAAATTACAGGATTTTGCTTCTTTTTAAAAGAGAGAGAATTCTTTCAGTGTCACATCAAGCTGAGTGCTGAGTAACTTGTCCTTTGCAGGGCAGTTTCTGTCTCCTGAACAATACCAGTCTTCCAAATTTTCACAAAATAGAATTACCGTCTCTTCTTTAAAACCCAGGACCAGTTTCCACATCATGCTCTAGATCAATAAGTGCTTGTTACATATCATATTGGACAGACTTGAACATACATCAGTGGTGGCCTGGCCTAAACTGTATCTTGAGCATAATCACGTACTGTGCTAAAATAAAGATTAACTTCTCATTTTGATTAATTGACAGCATCAGGTGCCAATGAAATATTATTGTGCTTTGCTAAGAGTGTAATTCTTGGCAGCTGACTAAATCTGCCAGGAGCCAGAGATATTCAGCTGAATTTTCAGATGGAATTCACCAGTCTATTTCTAAGTCACTGCTCTCTTTGTCTCAGCATTTCCATCACGTGTTTGCGCAGTACGTAACCAGACAAAAATTTCATCTAAACTTAAGACTTTCAGTCACCTATGTCTGTCTGAAGGATAGTTCCACAAAAAAAGAACTTTGCAGAGCCCAATTTCATTTCCTGAAGGTAATACAGGGTAGCTTATGAATGTGTATGTCATTCTTTGCACAAGGCTAAATTAAAACATAAGGGCTTCTTTTACCTTTTAAGTAATTAACAGTGTACGGGAGGACAATAAACCTCAAACTAACAGTGGCATCATTAAAGGAAAATTAGAGACATTGCCTCAACTTACTAGATACAAAGTTGAACAATCATCTGTGTCAATGAGTCTCACAGCCAACAGAAATTCCAGTTTGCTCCGAGTAGGCCAGTCCGAGCCAGAACAGTGGTGAGGACACTAATGTTGTCATTAAGAGTTCCAGGTGTAGGTGGAATTTGTCCCAAAGGAGACAGACTAAATTACCCAGTAATTCCTGCTAGAAATGCTCCTATTTGATGTTAAAATCAAGTTCAACTGTGATGTGAAAACAAAGCATCTATGACATATTTAGCCAACCATATCCATGTCAATATCTACACTCAAAATAAGCCCCCTCTAAGCCTTCTTCCATCTCACACCATTCACACATCCTTCTCTTCTCTCCTTTCTCAAGTACTTATCTAGCCCCACCTTACATTGCATTATTGCAATGTGCCTCAGCTTCTTTGAGTTCAAGACATGAAACAGCCTCAGGGTAAGTATGTTTTGCCTCAAATCCCCATTTGATTCATGAATGGCTACCTGAAAATTTATGACCATTATTTTATATTCTCATCTACAAATCAGAAAGCCTTCTGTATATCCCTAATATCCCGAAAACTTCTGTCATCTTGAAGACGTGTTACATCATCCCTCAGCCTTCCCTTTTCTATAGCTGTTCTATAGAAGCTTCAAGAGGTCTCAGATAAGGGTTACTTGGAGGAGTTGCCACAGAGCTGTTGGCACCAAGGCCTTCCTTAACAAAAATTGCTTCCTTCAGATAACTGAAAGGCTGAAAAAAAGAAAAACTGGGCTTGTATTTATTTTGCAAAATTTCCTTCTAGTCCCCATCTATAACAAGGATCCTGTTAGTTCTGAAATATGCACTAACCAATTACAAATCTCAGCATCAGTTTCACAATAAATGAAAGATCTATGGCACAACTAGCATACATCAATTCTTATTTTTGACTGCCCTGTCATTCCACACCAGCCAAATCTTAAGGCTAACATTGAAAGTCTAGTCAACTGCTGTCGGGCATCAAGAGGGAGTCACAATTTAATTGCTCTTTCAATACCTTATATCTCAGTAGTGACTGGCAACACAGGATTTGCTGTGGAAGGAGGAGGGTTGGTGCGGGGTAACAGGGTTTCATTAACAATGGAGAAACCTGGAAAATGTGAAATAAACGCTAGGGGGGGGGGGAAGCTCCAAGAAACAGTTCCTTACCCCAATTGTCAATTTCAACTAAACCAATCACCTTATTGTTCATACCTTTCTTTTGCCCTGGACTCTTTCACCAACCATCTACACCTTCATGCTGCCAAAATAAAATCACCCCCGCTACTAACACGCAAATCCCATTTCCAGTATTCCTCTTGCTGAGCAACCGCTTTCCAGTGTTCCCAAATCTTACCAACCATTTTGTCCCTTATGTATCTCACATGATTGTCCTGAGTATAAATGAGAGAACAGTATCCTTTAAAAACTCATTCACAAGTTGTGGGTGTTACAAGATGATAGTGAGCTCCCTTTAGGAATACAACTGAATGGTTCAATAGCTGGCCCCTGAGTTAGTCTGAGAGTCAGTCATATTGCTGCAGGTTTAGTATATAGATCAGATTGGGTAATGCCAATGGAATTCACTCTCAAAGAAAAGTTGTAACTGTACCAGGTAAGCGTTTGCAAGCCTCTGGCAATTTTGTGGCCACTGCTGTGGATACTACCTTAAAATGTAAGATTTAAGTTCCCCAACTGCCGTGACCAACTTGGCCCTTTGGATCATTAGGTGAGGTCTCTGATGAGACCGTACCACTAAAACATAAGCCAATTTGTAAACAGGAACTCCAACAGTAAAGTGGAATCAATTACACACATACAACTAACTGATGGATCAGCGAAGGTGGTTTTTGTTATTACACTGCCATTTATTTCAGGAACATTTGCTGCCTGACTCCTGCCAAATTCCACTTGAACAGCACGCAATATTTACTTTTCTAACACTGCATGGCAGACCTTCTACTCTGGTTGTGGGCAGTAGATACATCAAAAATAATCTCAACAGCATTGAGTGTTCTGAAGCAATCTTTGCACCTTTGAAGAACTCAGTAGCCAACAGTCATTTTAACTTTTTCTTGCTAAACTTAGCCTGCTTTCACAGACCTTTAGCAACATATTTCATGGGTCAAGAATAGCTTACCAATTAAGTCATTCACACCCATGCAATAAAATGCATTATTTTAATTAGATGGGAGACACTCCCCTCTGAATAATTTCAGGAATCATACAAGGCTATGTGGTTTTTGCAACAGTGGCAGTAACCTTTACCGTGGCTGACTCAGTTTGTAATCAAGTTATTCTTACATATTAGAGGCATCTGATTTCTTCCTCCAATCTCCAGTTTGAATTTGGAGGGAATTAATGCTCAAAGAAACAGAAAAAAAAAGTGTGTCCACAAATTTGAGGTCTGTTCTCAGGCTGTCAAAATCAAAAACCTCTCCGCAACATAACCCAACAAATTAGATTCTCTTCAGAGTTCAAGCCTTAAATGCAAGTTGAGGTTGCCTCAATTAATAGCTTCGATTTTGCATTGACTTTGCTTGCATCTTTGATTGATCTTTACGTCTTGAAGCATTGCAGATAATATGACACACATGGGGCTTCTGGATTGTTATCATTGGGCAATTATAAACTGACTTGCTGGTCAGGAAACAAATGGGACCAAGTGCAATGTTGGTTGCATACTCCACCCAGGAATCGAATAACCTAGTATTTCTGTCACAGGAATAGTAACCCTAAAGGCTTCAACTGATGACTTGGACATACACAATCAAATCTCACCAAATCAGTCAGGGAATTTAAATTCACTTAACTAAATAAATTTGACCCGTATTGAGAATGAGAAGCAAGCAACTCAAATGGGCGTAAAAATCTGCTTCATTAATGCCCTGTGGCCGAAGTATGCCTCCAGGCCCACGATTATGGATAACTCAACTACCCACAGAATTTGCCCAACCAGTAATCAAGGAAATGCCAAACCACCACCTCAGAGAAATTGGAGTTGGACAATAATTGCTGGAATTGCCAGGGACATGCACCTCATGTAAATTAATTCCCCTGCAAAGTTTGAATTTAACTGAATTTTTCTATTCATTGTCCCAATTTCAAAAGTGGCATCTAAGAATCAAAAAGAAGCAGAAAGGTTAACATTTTAAAGATTTAAGGATATGTGGAAAGGCGAGAACAGATGATATATAAAACTGCAAACACAAAACAAAAGAATGAAAATTAAATTTTGTCTAAGAATGCATCTCCAACTTGACATGAACTATGTATAATGGTGGGTGCCAAAAATTACAGACTGTTACATGGAATCATGCAAATTTTCAGCGCAGAAAGTCAGTCTTTGCTGTGTGCATCAGACTGTTGCTACTGTGTATTCAAAATTATCCCATGCTCTCTCCATAGCTTTGTATGTCTTTATTGTCTTGAAAATGCAGTTAGCATTTACTTAAATTGTTTAATAGATCAGATCAAATAGCTATATTATCTCATTTCTACACAATCCTGGGTTGCAAGTACTTGATAGCTTCAATGTCTTCTCTAACATGGCACCTAGAATGGCAACCCATGCTCTAATTAGAGCATAACCCATGTTTCTTCTACAAATTCAACACTTTTTTTAAAGCTACTCTTGTTTTCAGATGAGCTGCTCATAAAATTACACAACTTATATTAGGCTTTATTCATATGAATTCACTCATTCAGGAAATTGCACCAGTCAACTATATAAATAGCATCTGCCATCTGTCTGTTCCACTTACTGTCCTTTTCTATTGCACCTATTTAAATGTAGGATGCCTATTGTAATTTCAGGAAAGTCACTGGTTGCAATATTTTGTAAGCACAAAAAAAAATCAACCTATATTCCAAAGCAAAATAAGGATACCTTAACTCTTTGTACGGACTTGGGCATTGCGAATGGACTATCCCGTATTGCAAATCTAAAACAGGCTGCTAATGCCATGTTCATCTCTATTAGCTCTACTTTCCCAAAGCAGATGGCATCTGAAGCAGTAAGCTACATCTTCCTCACACATTTCTCTCCTCTGCACGGTGTGGCATAAACATTCTTTTCATCTAATGGTCAAGACAGGCTGATCACAAATTCTTCCTTTATAAATCTTTGGTGTTTTATTGTTCCTGTCCCTCCTACTCCACTCCTTCAAACAAAATAGCTTTCTCCTCCTGTAACTAAGTAATGTCATGTTTTTGTCTACTATTGCTGGTTTCCCCCAGTTCAACACATGCTGCAGCTTGACAAAAGTGGTGAAGGGAGCTAAATCTTGCTGTGCATCTCACCATTTTGCAGAACAATTTATCCCTCTTCTTGGCCACAGAACGTCTGCACCTTCATGTATAGTTCCTTCTGTAGGTTACCAAATTGCATTAAATTTCTACTTCCATGCAAACCAAAACTGAAACAGTTCATGGAAAGCAAGGGTGATAAAATGAAAGCAATAGTGTCATGAAGACAACTGTGAGTTGAGCGTCAATGAGTTATATTTTGCAAGCAAGACTGCTAACCACAAAATCTTAAAGTAGCTGGGGAGAAACTACAGGTGGGACTTAATCCCCCGCCTTCAGATATTTCCTTATTCCATCCCACTCGATTCCTTTCAGGAAGGTCCTGTCTAATGTTCCTGCTCAACTTACAACTTAATCTCCTAAAGGGATAATTAACGCTCACACAGGGAACATGACAAGCAATTCCGTGAGAGGTTACTAGCAGGCTCCAAGAGAGATGGCAGTTCCCTTGTAACACAAGCACTCAACGTCTGATCAAGACTGGTATGTGGATAGGAAAGGTACAGAGGGATATGGGCCAAATGCAGGCAAATGGAACTAGTTCAGCTTAGGAAACCGACTTGCCAAGGACAAGTTGGGCCGAAGGTTCTGTTACCGAGTTGTTTGACTCTTATGACGCCTAGGCCCCTGCCCTTGCACCCAATAACCCCAATCCCTCAATTTTTCCTCCCACTTTCGCTCCTCTATATTCGGATCAGATTGGGATTCTGGGCTTCAGGAAAGTGTTACACTGACAGCAGCCATCACTTCCCCAATAGCATAATTATTACTTATAGCTGCAGGCTTCTACAGGCAGGACTTTGGTCCCGTGGTCTTGGATCCCAGTTAAGGCCCACTGCTGCACAACAAGGTGCTTCTGCACTAAACGTGTGACTTTGCCAGAGGTGACGATATGCATTTCTTGTAGGCCTAGGAAACCCCCTTGGCCATTAAAAACCATTCTGGTCTTCAGTACATGTGGCAAAAGCAGCCTTTCAAATCACAATGGTCAAAAGACAATTGTAGTTTGCACACTCAGCCCAGCATTATTAGCTGGGCAAAATCTCACTGCATAATACCTGTACCACAATTCAACAAGAAGTAAGCATTCACTCAATGTGCATGGGGAGATACGGTGAGAGAAATGGATCTGACTCAAATAAGGAAGTAGCTTTCAGAACTGTCCGGTGAGGTAGAATTGGAGCTTTGACCTTTGAAGAGTGTGCAATCTTGATTAGCCTGTTAAAGTAGCCGAGAACTCTCATCCTGACTAACATAGCTTTGTCAATGATCATTTTACTTTTGTCAAATAGTAAAGCATCATTTCAGCATATTTGTTGACTAGTAGGTGATGATTGTACCCAAGGCAAGTTTTCTCAACAGTTAATTACCGTTCATTCATGGCATTCCTCATCTTCTAAACCCTCACTTATTACAGTCCCTAACCTGTTCTTCTATCCAATCTTCTTGTCCTTCTGCCCACTGTTATTACAGTATCACCTAACTTGAAGTGCTCACAGGAGCTAAATTCCCTTTCCAAATCACATGTGCCACAGTTAAATGATTATTTGAACAATATTGCTCTGCACCTCACTAGAGTACCGATTACCAAGGACCAAACCAGTACCTTCATTCTCCACCCCCTCCCCCATTTAAAAATGAACCTTCAACTTTGTAGGTGATATGAAATGCACATCACATTTCAAAGCAATCAACAGATGATTAGACCAAAGCACACAGCCTTGGTCCCTGATTAGGGGAATTGACTGCAGTTGTTACAGAAATAAAGGAACAGATGTTAAAAAAAATACATTTGCAAAGACTGGCATTACTCTAGAAGGAGTTAATGTTCTTTTTCTCAAAGTTGCTTTTTATAAGTAACATTCTTGGAGGAGGTGAGATATTTATGTAGCTTCTTGAAGCTCAGGGAGTTGTAATTGAACTGAAGTCCCAAGTATTCTCAAAACCCACCTTCAAGGTTAGAAACTATACTCAATTAATACAACTAATCAACTAATACAATTAAATGAAAAACAAAATAAATGGAGACAAGAAAAGACAGTCTTGTTAAAGCACTCATAATTAACTGCATAGTCACTGTCATGAAATTGGGTGGTGTACAAATGAACTAACCACAGAGTTTCAACAACTCTAGCCAATGAGGTGGGTTTGTTGAGGAGCCAACTTTTGAAGCAGAGGGCACTCTTCCTCAGAGCCTGAAATTGGTGATCCAGGTGGAACTGAGTGCAAGTATTGTAATGCAACAAGTCTCAACCAAATTAATTGTCTTAACAACTCAATGCAATTGAGAAACAGATACACAGTGATGAGTAAAATAGCCAGTCAGTGGCACTGAAACTTGACTAAGACCAGACCTTATGAAACCACGAAGTGATCGGCATTACAATGATAGTAAAAATTTAGCACAGGACTAGAATTCAAGAGAAGTCATTGTTTTAAGAGCATCGTACAAAGAGAAAGGCTCATAAAGGGAGAGCATCTCAGTGATCCTTTTTCTCACACTGAATAAAATATAAAATGTAATTCATCCAATATTTCTATCATACACTATTTATCTCATTAGGTAGTACTAACAAAAGCATCTTACGTATCACATTCAAATGTTCTTACATTAATTAATGGTTTGAAACAGGAAATCCAGTCAAGATAACCTGTGAATACAGTAATTGGCATTCTTAAGATGTAATATGTATTGAGAGAGGCAGATGCCTGGAACATGCTGCCAGGGGAGGAAGTAGAAGCAGAGATAATAGCAATGTTTAAGCAATATTTAATGCAGACATATGAACAGGCAGGGAATACAAGGACACAGGCTACATGTAGGCAGATGGGAATAGTTTAGAATGACACCATGGTCAGCACAGGCATGGTGGGCCGAAGGGCCAGTTCCTGTGCCATACTGTTCTATATTCTGTGTTTTCTGGCATAACCAACTAAACTTGGTTCTACTCAACACTACGGATGGTTCTTTGGGGGGGGGGGGGGGGTTCTCTTGCAAGGCAGTGGTAGTGTCCCTACTTCTGAACCTGGAGGCCCAGGAAATCAGGTCTCACCTGCTGCAAAGATGTGTAATAACATCTCTGAACAGAAAATATCGACATGCGTTTTAACAAGCTAAAGTAGGATAAGTAGTTATCATTAACACAGAAGCATTAACAACGCAATCACTCAATATTTCAGTGACACTAAAAAATACCTTCCACCACATCCTATTCTCTCACAATGATTGTCAACCCTAACCCTATCGCATCAGCAGAAAAATACACAATCTTCAATAAAGTTTTCCAGGGGCAGATGACGACAAATACCATAGAATAACAGAGTCCCTACACTACGGAAGCAGGCAATTTGGCCCAACAAATCCACACAGACTTACACCATCCCCGAAACTCTGCATTTCCCATGGCTAACCCCCCTAGCCTGCACATCCCTGGGCAATATAGCATGGCTAATCTACCCAACCCGCACATCTCTGGACTTGGGAGGAAACCCACGTAGACAAGTGGAGAACGTGCAAACACCACACAGAGTAATCTAGGGTGGTATTGAGCCTGGGTCCCTGGAGTTGAGAGGCAGCAGTGCTAACATTGCACCACTGTGTTGCCCTACCATTGATAAAATTGACAAATACAAATAACGGTTGGATTAATTGTACTTGTAAAGGAGCATAAATAGTTGAGAAGGACCAAGGGAAATCCCAGGCTCTTTTATAGCTCAATCCCTGACCCAAAGACCTGGTTTCCATGGTCTATTACCCTGGTTTTGAAATTCAGAGTAAGTGTCTCACCTCTGTCAGAGTTATATTTATGGGAAGAAGCAATGATACAAGATTCTAATTCGACCTTATTTCATTAGAATTTTAAATTTTAAAAAAGTGCAGAGGTATCTCTGTCAGTAAGTGCAGTTAACTGCAATCATATTACAGATCAACACAAGAACGAGAGATTCGGCACATCAAACTTCTTCCAGAGGCTGTGGCTGATTATACATGGGCATTTCATGCACAGAGTCTTATGGCGACTGCTTAGTTTAAGGTATGTTCCTTTGCCCACCTCTCTGAAAACAAAACCTGTGTTATTAACGGATCAGAATAATGCAAACACTGGTAACAGTGTGTAATGCATTCAGCAAACAAGAGACAAACCATGAAGTGTTGACTTCTCCAAGTTGGGCAACTTGTCTCACTCCAGCATTTTCGTCTCGAGAACAGAGTTCAGCATTAACTCACAGGGAGGTTAAGATATAGTTCTACTTCCTTGTTAATTCCCAACTAAACATTTTAGGCCTAGCACTCATCAGTGCAAAGACCAGATTTACGTTCATGCCACACGACTCAGTGTCTCCAGATTAGAAAATAGAATGTCGTCACTACAAGTGTGAAGTATTCTTTGGAATTTTCTACAATTTAAACAAGAAAAAAGGTTTCTTTCACACTTTTCTTTAGTCAATTTATCTCCTCTCAATCAAATACGTTTCTCCCCCTTCATCTCCACTTTACTTCTGTCTGAATTATTAGTTTCATTAATTCTCCAAGCCCCTGGCGATCCATTCTTGTGCCGCCCTCAATCAGCTAGTGATTTCAATAATTTGCACAGCAAAAATACTTTGAGTAGGAAAAGTACAAACATGTGCATTAGTTTGCATGTACATTTTCATTTTTAACATATCTTCCAGTTTCTTTGGAAAGCTGTCACTTCAACCAATTACTGTCTCTCATTGTTTGGTCCATGAATCTACTAGTGAGGAGAAAAAAATATTTTCTTATTTCTAAAGTTGGGTGGCTTGAAATTTTTCTATTTATGTATCCTAGCGCTATGTTGACTGTCCAAATCAACTCCAGAGCTTGGGTGAGGCCTTCAGGTTATAATACCTAAAAGTACAAAAGGATTGTTTGCACAACACACCCCAAGGGGTTGAAATGACATTCCTGAGTGCAATGAAACATTTTCACTCCCATTTGCGTGCTGTGAAGGTGGACTCTTCTCTGTAGGAAAGTGTGTTAGTCACATCTAATTGGCAGAATCTTAACTGCTGGAGGACAGTTCCCTAAAAAGGCAATTCATCAAACAAATGCCCAACCCAAGCAGACATTTCCATAAAGGAGTGTCAAATAAGTCAAATTCTTGTTTCCATATCCATCACTCATTGTTCAGGCTAGTTTCATCCGAAGTAAAAGCATTGAAAAAAAAGGTTTTTTCTTGCTTGATGTCACAAAATGGCTTATAGTAAAAGTGCAATTCATTCGGTCTTCTTCACAAGATGATTGTTATCATCTTCACCATTGTTGTAAACACAATCACACTCTAGCATTCCTCCCTGTCTTGGTCCTTCAGATTTTTCCCATCTTTCTAAAAACTCTACTTTATTCTTTGCAATGTGGCCCCTGCTGCAATATCAACTTGGGTCTTATCAATATCACTATTGAGATTCTGAGAGACGGTGACAAAGGTAAACGGTCTGTTTTTCACAACCTGCCAGCAGAGCTTTTACGTAGTCTAATGGAGGAAATTTGGTGTAAATAACTGTGGGTGGTATGGCACGCAACAGTTCTACTGTTATCTATCCAGCCACAGCCAGAGACCCACCCACGCAATGATTTGACATCCCACACTATGACTTCTGGCAGCCTTCAAGGTCTTTATCATCTCCGATTCCTGTCCTGCATCCTAACTGTCAAAGATAGCATCCAAAAACAACACCAGCTTTTAAGCTAAGCCAATGTTATCTGGTTCTACCTCACCATCACCTCGCTTGAAAGCTGTCTGACTGCTTTTCCCAACCCCAGCAGCAAATCATCATAAAGTTTCCTCCAGTTAAATACTAGGATAGTGAAGCCATACTTGGAGCCTGCAAGAATCTCTTCACTCATGGTAATGATGCCACCCCTCTCCCTCATGGCTATCTGGGGTGAAACAAAACTGTTTTCAAGCTTAGTATATTCGACTTCAAGATGAGCTTCTGAGAGCACATTCCAGCTTTTTCAACCCCATGCCATCACCTAAATTGGCCCCTGTTTTACCTTGTCTGATCTTCACTTATGCTTTTGTTACCTCTCATCCTGACTATCCCAATGCATTCCTGGGTAACTCTGAACAACTCTGCTCCTCTTGTTTACACCAAGTGTCAGTCACCCATCACTCTTAGGCTTGCTCAGTTGAGAGATCCTGGTTAAGCAGCATGTCTATTTTTAAAATTACATTTTTGTTTTTTTAAATCTCTCCACAGCCTGCTCTCCTGATCTTCATAATCTCCTCAGCTTCATAACCTTAAAGGTACAATATAAATACAAGCTGTTGCTATGTACAGACAGCAAAACTGTGGGAACAAAGGCTAAAAACCATGGTGGAATATAAAATTGAATGACGCAGTATCACTGGTATGAGCTATTGAGAAATAGGGAGAGGCACTACCAGTACTTGTCTCGTCAACACAGCGCAGTCTGATAGACAGTGGCATTTGGTTACTCCACCCTCGAACCGATTAATTTGTTAGGTATTGAGAATACCCATAGCACTTGCATCAGAATAAATTGATAGCTGCACTCAGTTATACTTTGCCACATCAAGATGACATGCTTTTCCCATTAATATGACTTAAGGGGGGGGGGGTGGTGTTGGAGAAACAGGGTGTTAGAACAACAAACAAGTAAAACAAAGCAAAGAAAAACAATTTCATGATGATTGCAAAGTGCTCGACATGCAAGGGATTATTTTTTTTCATTTCTAGCACAAGCTGCCAAGAGTAAATAAAGGTATTTGATCTTGTACCATCATGATTCTCAAATCAATTAAACGGATGAACATTCCTGCTTTGCATGCTGGGAGGTAAATCTCTGTCACAGGTGGGACACCACTGGCTCAACCGTAACACTGATTAAGAGCATAAAATAGCTTGGAATATTTGTCTGCATTGCTTTAGCATCCAAGTCCATATCTCTAATCTGTTCAAATCCCTGCACCTCTTCCTACCTCAATCCTCTTCACCCCTACATTACTTAAAATCTAGCCTCCTCCAGTCCCACCTGTTACCTCCCCCAGCATTTAAAATGCTGTCCATGTCTATAACATCCTCCAACCTCTTCAGTCTTCTCTAACTACCTCCCTATCCCTTACCTCCTCTAGCATCTACATTCCTCCTTATCCTCTTCCACCTCCTACATCCCTCCCTATCTCTGTAACCTCCTCCAGCAGCTAGCCCACTCCATCACTGTAAGCATCTCCAGCCCCTGCACCTCTCCCTACACTCTCTTCCAGCATCTACATCTCTCCCTATCCCTAATCTCAGTCAGATCCTACATTATAGAATGTGGACTGCAGCGGTTCAAGGCAGCACCACCCTCTCTCAAGGGCAGTGAGGGCCAGGCACTAAACACTGGCCAGCCAGCTATGCCCACGTCCGACAAGCGATTTAAACAGGCAATGTCCTACTCATAGAAGTGGGATAAATAACCAATAAATTTGCTGCTCCTAATAGCTTCTCCTCTACTTCAACATTAAAAACCACACCTCTAAAAGGAGCACCTTGGAACTTGTAGGAGTGCTACACAAAAAGCACTTGGTGATTGAGGGAAGAATTGTAGACCACCAGGATAACTTCCGGCACTTCCTGGAATACTGACAACATATCCACTGCGATATATGATGCTCCAGCAGAACATCTCAACCTCATGTTCAATTTGCTGAAAATAGCCCTCGATCCCACAACCGTCTGATATAATTTATATTAAAATTACACACATGCTAACAGCTGTTTGGTAAAACATCAGAAGAAAGGAATGCCCCCAAACTGATCCAATATATACATGTGCATAAGAGCAATATCAGTGAGGGCAAAGGGTTAATGGCCTCACTTTTTCTCACTTTCTATTGCAGATCCAAACAGCTGGACAAACCTGTTCAGCCACCTTCACTGGTGGGTGTCGAAAGCATGTTATGCAACTTGAAACACCTGCAATGCTCCATTTCCAAAAACAAGATTTCAATCTTTTTATACCCAGGAGAAGATATCACAAGCTACAATCGAAAGCTTTATAGGCAAGAAGCAACAACAAAAAAAATCATATTTGCATTCTGTTTTGGATACGAGAATTTTCAAAATCAGAATTTCAGGAAGGGAAAGAAAGCAATATTTTTTGATTAAAGCATCTATTTACTGAAGTAAGCATTGGCCTCAGATTATTTTGCAAAACTTGAAGCTCTTTATAAGAAAAAAAATCAATATGGCCTTCCTCTTTAGTTGCCACTGTGGTAATTTAACTTATTGATACTTAAATGATCAGAGGAGAACCATAGTAAATAGCTGAATAGCAAAGGGAATTAATTCAAGATAATCTGAGCAACCCAACCCAGGAATATAGACAAAGCCAAGAATATAGACTTGTTATTTCATGGAACCCTGGTGACTTTGTGCACGATCTTTGACAACTGTCAAGTTGGTCCAGGGTGGCCTACTTTCCAGACTTCACTGTGTAACAGGCTTCACTGCTTCGAGAGATTAACAAATACAGCATCATCACTACAATACAAAAAAAATTCTCAAAATAAGAAAGTAAACAATCTTCTAAAGAATAATATTTTCCGCAATAAGGGAAGCAAAAGGGTAAGGGGAAATGGACAAACTTGAAACAGAGAAAACAAGAAATCTTCCCCATACTTTTCTTGCCCCTTCAATTTATACAGTGGGAATAGAATTGTTTACATCTGAAATGCAACTTAATTAAAGATTATCTAACCTGAGAATATCTGGCACAGAAATTCAGAATTAGTTACAGCCTTTCATTTGTCAGTCAGTGTAAATCTAGAATGTAACCACACCCCTGTCAACTTGCCAAATCTATGCAAAGCCTATATTATTAAACGGTCTGTTAGGTAATAGTTCTCTTACACATAAAAACATATGATCATCTTTAAAATTATTGCTATGCCGTCACTTGAACTAAGACCATAAATTTCAGAGTTAAACTATATTCCGTACTTTGACAACAAAAAAGATTCCATCATTTGGTAAGCCAGTCTGATGGTGGAATGAATATTTGAGGATAAAAGGAGAAAAGCTCAACCAGTAAATATATGCCATTCTTGTATCTAATGAAGTTCATTCAAGCAAGAAAACGCATTTGAATGAGGATAACAAAAGACAACTGGGTTTCATTGAACAATGTTTACTTGCATTTATATTAAAATAACAGGCTTGTGTATGTTTTGCTCTGATTGTGTCTCCCTCAACCAGCTACAGCTCAAGTTATCTTCTAATTTATTAGGAATAGTGAATTTTTCTGTTTGAAGGTCAAGCAAGTCTTAGCATAACACCCAAAGGTAAACTTGGCTGTTATCAACTGCATAGAGGCAGATCCTGGGGAACCAGCAAAATAAAACACTGTTCATCTCTCCAATAGCAATCACATGAACTCCTCTGCAAATTGAGAGTGTCACTGAATGCTTAGATTGTCTGTGTGCACTTGTAGCACCATGCACAACAGTTAAGTGCGACAGAATTAGAAAACGAATCCACATTTCTATTAACCAACGGAAACACTTACATATATATTATACATATATTTTGTATGTATAATATATAGATAGATAGATAGATAGATAGATAGATAGATAGATTCTCTGTTGTGAAAGTGCCTCCCCAAAGTTGTTACATGTACCACAGAACAAAAACACAATTCAGACACGTATGGTCAGGACAAGGTAAGAACACTATGAAGCTTTACTTGATTTTGGCTGAAAAATTGCATTCCCAGGTGTGTTAATTTTCCACGAAACTCCTGTAATTTAACAAGCTACATATCTCATTCTCAAATAGAGACATATTTAAAGAAACATTAAAAAACCTTGGCTTATGTCCCAAGATCATAATGGCACAAAAAAATGAAGTTTGATTCACACCTTCCAGTCCCATTTTTCAAATATATCTAAACAACCTTTGATTCAGATTAAAGGAAGTGTACCACATCAAACTGCAAGTTATCTTGCAGAATAATTTTGTGACTAAAGAGGTTTGTGAATGCCAGATAATTCAAAGTAATTGAGTTTCCATAAGCATAACCCACAGCAGACCTTCCTTCTACTCAAAACTTTCGCGACCATATTCTTGCTGACATAAAGTTTATAACAAAATTGGTTATCCAGTTCTCCCGACTATTTTCTTCTCTCCTGTTTCCCCACAAAGAAACCATTGTACATATTCTGAAATACAAATGCCAGTGTATGCAATCAAAATATATTAATACCAGCACTAGGTCACAAAGAGCTCATAGACATTACCAACATTTAAAAGTCTCAACCTATCCAAATAGCCTTTTAAACATAAAGCAGCACTTACTTGACAGTGACACGACTGGATAAATCCTGTAGATCTCCTGGGTGAAACAGCTGGGCTTCTTTTAAACCAAGTTTTTGACAGCCTTTCAGGAAAACATTAATGTTGTCCTGGAAAAAAAGCAAAGCAAATTCCTTGCTTAGTTATATGCCAAACAAGGAAAACCAACTCAGTCTAAAGTCCCGTGTTAGGATCAAGGCAACTGAGAGAGTGAGAGAGAGAGATATGTAATCAAACTTCCAATGAATCAGCACTGGCAATCTAATGATGTGGGCTGGTCGTGGGACTGACTGGCACTTGTCTGTTACCTGTTATAGTATGACTGCACAACATGTGGGCAGCTACCATTACTGACGTCTGCATTACATAAACATTCCACTCCTTGTAGTCTCTCATGACACATCGGATTACCGCTGGTGTCTATTTTAAAAAGCCCTTGTCGTGAACATTCGTCCACCCAGAAACTACCTGCAGTCCCACAAGAAAGGTGGGATGAAATAATACTTCCTCTTATCTGCCATTACGATGGGGCTCTGAAACATACCTGAATCATGGTTTTGTTGCAGAAGTGAACACTCCTGCGCAGAGTGCAGCAGTTAATGTAACATATAGTGTGGTACAAACTACTTAAGCAAGGCGTGGTATAGTACAGCATTCACTGCACCTGCTCACCAGCAATTGTGAAAGCAACCTTAAGCAAAAAGAAAATTAGTTCCTCACAAAAAACCCTGCAAAAATCTTTGATTGCGTTGGGGCACATCACGGAAAGACGGATATTTCTGTCTCTGTAGTTGTGATGCCAGCTGATATTACAGGATAAGTTGGATCCCTGAATGAAATCTGACAATACGTCATTTTTATTCAATGAGATACACTTTCAATGAAACACAAATAAGCAATGCTGCAGATTTGATTTAAACAGTAATCGGAAATAACAAAAATCAAGCCTTTTACATACAACACATTTTGAACAATTTCATAACACACGGTTTAAAAAAAACAATCCCCAACATCATTGCTTTGCAATCTTCTAACACCAATGAGGATTCCCTTCCCTATCAAATCAATAGCTTTTATTTAACTGTTTTTTTCAATTGCTGGACTTCAGAGTTTTGTAGCCTGTTCCTTGATTAGTCACACAACCAAGTTTAGAGATTGTCTCAAACTCAAGGATCCCTTTCAGGGTTCTAATCAAATACATCTGATCTGGAACTTTAAAATTAAAATCTCTACTTTTGGGGAAACTATTTCCTAATCGTAACAAACAAACAAACAAATAAACAAATCTCCAGTCAGAGAAATAGTTTCACACCAGCACCAGAAAATATGAAAATCTACCCAATAATGTATTTTTCCCGAAGCAAACAAAAATGTTCTTGATACTTGTAAACAAAAAGCAAGCTATTATTCCTCAACATTTACTCTGTCCACTCAAGACTCCTAATGCTGGCAAATTACATTCATCACCCCAGGGAATCCTTCTGTTAATGGATTTATTTTTAAAAAGTTCCATAAACACTGACAAGCTAATCATCAAAGCTCCTCAGGCACACAGGAAAAACCCACATGCCACTAATTCAAAGTACAAACTCTGAACTAAAAAGTGTACATGAATCTCACACATATCACAATGTGCATGTGGGGTTAAAACAGAACAGAAAAAGCAAATTACAAAATACTTTCATGGTTATTTGCAGGATTAACAGCTTGTCCTTGCAATTGTAATGAACTTAAAAAGCAGAGTGTATTAATGCAAAGTAACTTGCTATACAACCATTTCAAAGCACGATGCTTAATTCTTCTTTAACTTGTTAAGATTTTTCTATTTTGAAGAATTTGAAGTAAGTTTGGTAAAACACTCAACTGTTTGTTCATTGCACATTTGGGCATGTCACTACGTGCTTTCATATAGTTTTGTTCATTATTCATCTGAAAGAACACGTCACATCTACTCAAAACAGCATAAACTTTGTACAACCTTTTTCTCCCCAACAAAAGCCAAATGCCGAACTGGACTAGTCAGTCTGTCACATTGTGTCCTATTGGACTATTCTTAAAGCCTTGACTGACACGACAATTGAGGAATAAAAACAGGTCTGTTCTTTTTTTGAGGTTGTATGAAATCAACAGCAACCATTTGTTTTCTTGGTAAACATCACAAAGTGTAAAATATTTCTGTTTCCTACATACATGAAAGGATTTTTCTATTGGTAGATTAATAAATATTTTATAAAGAAATTGCATCTACTTTGGATAAATTCCAAGTTAATGTTACAATTTTACTCTTTCCCGATATCAGCTCATGTATGAATATGCACAAAGGTCTAGTAGTGCTAAACGACAGAATCAAGCTGGACATTTAGTTCTTTTCAGTAAGATGAAAATTTGAATAGAGGGTCATGGTCAAAAATTCTTGTCTGGGTGGGGAGAATGGAAGAGCGATCACTAGTGTGGAGCAGGCAGAAGCTCAGCTAAGAAGGGCAAGCAAGAGATTGGTGGACAAGAGAATCATTCAACAGAAATGAGAAACAAATTAGGTGTAAAAGTAAATGTGGATCAAGTTGTTACCATTTGTCATGTTAATGACCTTTTTTCCAGTTAGTAATAGAGTTGTGGGCAATGTAATACCAATTTTCCCACCATAAACTGAAATGTAAGCACTCATTATTCATCTGTGTCCACACTGGCTATTCAGCTGTATCATATAAACAGCTTCAGTTTGTCAACTGTTAGATTTCCAAGGCAAAATTTTTTTTCAAAAGAATGACCCTCAGTTTCTTCTTTTAATCTTCAACAGAGCCATCATCAGCATTCTAGACCATGAATATCTTGGGGAACATCTGTGACAAACACTGAACTGAACTTCTCTGCAAGACAGGATGTCATGTCACCTTTCACCTCCTGATCCCTCAAAGTCTGTCCATCATTGAAAAAGGTTCAAGTCAAAAGTATAGACAACGTTCACCATATACCTGAATGGTGAAGCAGTAGAATGTAAGAAGTTTAATACTATTCAGAATACATGACTGTACTTGATCAGAGCTGCTGCCATTGAATTCAGCATTAACCTTTCCACCTCTCACAATCCATACCAACTCACAAAGACAATTGCACTTGAACTCCAAGGAGGACAACTGTAACAATGTAGCGGGATTACCACTGCCTCTAAATAGGGTGGACAGAGAGAGTCTTTTTCCGAGGATGATGACTTCAGCTTGTACGAGGGCGCATAGCTACAAATTGAGGGGTGACAGATTTAAGACAGATGTCAGAGGCAGGTTCTTTACTCAGAGTGGTAAGGGCATGGAACGCTCTGCCTGCCAATGTAGTTAACTCAGCCACATTAGGGGCATTTAAAACAGTCCTTGGATAAGCATATGGCTAACAATGGGATAGTGCGGGGGAGGGGCAACATCGAGGGCCAAAGGGCCTGTTCTGCACTGTATTGTTCTACGTTTTAAATCTCTCACTTAGATACATCAGCATCCGACCCTGTCCCTCTCTATCCGAGACTTCCCTAACCGATTCCAATGTGGTTGGAAGGTTTGCAATGTTCAAGCAGGAGATTCATCAATTTCAAAAACTACGGATGGTCAAAAAACAGCCAAACTAATGTCACAATATGCCGGGAAAAAAATTATAAAAACAGGAACAATTAAACACCAAACATCAGTGTGCATTTCAGCACTTTAAGAAAAAAAACTTTTGAGGTATCAAAATAAAGAATGCACTCAAAGTCTTTTGGTCACCAAACAAGTCACTTCATACTGCTGTGTGTTAAACTGGATTTACAGTGTAACAGAAGATAACAAAGTGTGGAGCAGGAAGAACACAGCAGGCCAAGCAGCATCTCAGGAGCACAAAAGCTGACGTTTCGGGCCTAGACCCTTCAGAGATATGAAGGAGGGTCTAGGCCCGAAACGTCAGCTTTTGTGCTCCTGAGATGCTGCTTGGCCTGCTGTGTTCATCCAGCACCACACTTTGTTATCTTGGATTCTACAGCACCTGCAGTTCCCAATATCATGGATTTACAATGTGCCTACTTATTCCCAAAATTAAGCCTTCCTGAAGTTTCATAATAAGCTCCCCCAATTGTTGACTAACATGCTTTATTTCTTCTATAAATTTCCTAATTATGCCTAATTTACTCAATTACTTCTAGACAACACCACCAGATACTTCCAATTTAGAAAAATCACCATTCACTGCTTCTTTCGGCTTTGACTTTTTGCCAATTTCACACCACAGTCCCAGCTTCTTTCATCCTGTGTTTAATTATGTAAACAAGCCCATCATCATGTTATATTTTATTGAACACTTTTTTGAAAACCCCTATAACACACACATACCTCAACTACATTACTCTGTTCAAACCTCCTCATTTCTTCTTCAATAACCTCAAAATAGTCAAATATCATTTGCCTTCAATAAATCCATAAAGACTCTCACCCATTTGACAAAGTTTTTTTAAAATGCAAATGTTGTCCCAGAATGATGTTTCTAAAATCATCCGCACCACTCACTTTAATCGTTCCATTGCCACTTTTTCTATGACATTGGATCAGCAGATGCTACCGACAAAAAGGGAGATGCAAAGCACTCTTTTGATACAAAAGTACATATACTGGCTTTAATCAGAAGTCAAACAGCTGATGGCGCATCTCTAACTTTATTCCAGTTCCAATGAGGAGTCACATATCTGAAAATAAACTTTGTTTTCGTCCATACAAATGGTGCCTGACCAGTTGAGTGTGGCCATCATTTTTCTGTTTTTATTTCAGACCACAGCATCTGGAATATTTGCCTTCCCACACTTCCTATTGTGCCTTAACAAGTCTTCGCTGGTGTTATGTCCCGCTTTCTATTTAAGAACATTGAAGCGCTGGTGTTATGTCTATGTTCTTAAATAGAAAGTGGGACATAACACTAGCGCTTCATCGGAGGCTCACTGATGTTGTTACCTAGAAATGTGACAAAACGTCTGAAAACTAATCTTCCAGACCAGCGAGCAAACTCACATCCATGTTGTTATCTGGGTCTCTGGATTCCACTAGGCTATCGCCTCTCCTTTGATCCTCTAGTTTTTAATAGATTTTCAGTACTTTTCTTTACCTTGTACGCCGATTGATTCTTTCCAAGATTATGAAGCTGACGCTTATTATAATTCCCTTTTTACTGATCCATTTTAATCTCTCATCATCCAGAGTGTTGACTCTTCATTCCCTTCCTTTGCCCCACCTCACCTCCTGTAACCGTCTCTAGTTTATATCCAAATTTTCAGGTTTGCAAAGGCTCACTTTCCACTGCTCATGTATTGCGGATTTTTGATTCCAATCTGCCTGGCTCAGTTCACTTTCCAACTCACTCGACATTAGCCTGCCTCCTGTTGAGAATTTCCACAAACTTCCACACTAGTTTCCTTCTCCTTTCCCATAATGGCCCTAAACCTAATATTGTGATCACATCAGAATTTGGAAGTCCTCATTATTACTGCTGCAAAATTCTTATATCCTTTTGGTTTCCTCATACACTTCCTCCCAGGTCCTACTAACAAATCTCTCAGGGCATTCATGGCTGTCGGGAAAACTTGGGTTAGGCCAGACTGCAACGTCGAGAAACTCAATTTTTCCACATGATTTAAGGTGAGGTACTTGCGCAAGGTACCAAAGAAATGTCTGGCAGCTGTGCACCCACACGTCCCTGGCCAGGAATCAGCTCTTGTCAGGGGAGATGCAGAGACAAGCCTAAATATAGATGTTTTACTTGTTTCGCATAATTACAAAAAGACAGGGTGTATAATGAATTGACAAGTACACAAAAATTCCAATTGTCTGACACAGATATTCAGTTCATAAAAGCAGTTTCTGTTTTCCCACCATTCTTTATCTTTTCTGCAAAACTGAGGAGATAGTTTGAGGTGGTGTTTTAATGTTAGTGGTAGAATCAGTAGGTGTTCTAGTTTTATGTACAATTGTGCCTCAGTCAGATACATGGGAGGTATGTTTAATCGCTTGGAGAGGATTGCTTTCGAACAAAAAGCAAAAACAAGAAAGCTACGCTAATCCTTTATAAAATACTACAGCAGCACCAGCTGAGGCAGTGAACTCAATTCTGGGTATCACACAATGATAGATGCGAAGGGCGCAGCATGGGACATTTACTACAATAGTGTCATAATTCCTGGCTTAATTTTGTAGTTGCATTTCTAAAAAGGGGATATTTCATAATATGATAGGCAAAATTCTTCTCATCCTCTCACTAGAATAACATTAAAACCCAAATGCTAGGTGAAATCATTAAATCCCTTCAGTTGTAAACTAAGTTAGTTTTAGTCATAAAAGAAACATTCCAACTCTTTCTACAACAAAAAAGAGAAGTTGCTGGAAAAGCCCAGCAAGTCCAGCAGCATCTGTGAAGAAAACGTCAGAGTCAACGTTTCGGGTCTGGCGACCCTTCCTCAGAACTCTATTCTACTCGCCAATTCTTTGTACTTACCTCACTATTTTCTGTCCTGAAAACTCACTCAACAAGGGCTTGTGAGAGGGGCAGCCAGAAAGACTGAGGTGAGTGACCAAAAAAAAATGATGATTAATGAGGGAGGCCACTCCAAAATGACATCAGGCCATGCCACTCTGACTACTTGGCTCAAAATATCTCAAACGAAAATAGAATACCGAAGCTGTTGCATCGGTAATATCAAAAAGGGAATGTATAAGAACAGGACAGGGTTTACAAGGAGTTAAAGACTTCTGTTGCATGAAGATATCAGAGAAATAGGGGTTGCTCTCTGCAAAGCAGAACAAGTTCAAGGGTGAATTCGATGGAGATGTTCCAATTAGGAACGATCAAGGAAATGGGAAGCTGCTTGCAGTTACAGAAGAGTCACTGAGCAGAGTGCACCTGGCTCATCTGTGTATTCATTAACTGGACATTTTCTAAACCAAGTAATATTGTGATCAATCTGAAAAAAGAGAGATCGACACCTGGGGTTAGGGGGTTCTCCAATCAAGAGGAGATCCAGAAGATTGAGACAAAATTCTAAGAGTACTTAACCACGTAGATGCAAAGGGGTTGTTTGTCTGGCTGGCTGGCTGGCTGACTGACTGAAAATTGGGGATAACAGCCTCTGGATAAGTGTTAAGTCACTTCAGGGTGAGAGAGTAGGAGAAATGCATTCAGATATGCAAAAATCTCTCCCACAGAGGACTGTGGATATATAGTCATTGGATGCACTCAAGAGTGAGATAGCGTTTTGGACACTAAGGGATTCAACAGACATTCAATAATAGGAATAGGATAGGAAAGTGAATTTGCAGTATATGGTCAGCTATGAATATATTTAAGGCTGAGCAAGATTGAGGCTTATGATCTACTCTAATTGATGTTCTTATGGAAACAAGGCACTTCCAAACCTCTGGAACTGTGGCAAAGAAGAAGAATAAATGTATATTTGCATACCTGTCAGGCGTTCAAAAACAAATACCTCAGCAGTATGTGCTTATGTTAACAGAAAGTGAAAATTAGTCATGTTTAACAAGTGATGAGTGATAAAAATCTGTTGTGCCTACCAAGTGTGTTAGATTTTCAAGTCTTCTATTATTTTGATATTGCAGGCACTTAACGTTTGCGCACTGCAGGGTACAATCACATGCTCTAATGTTTCCTTACACTGTACTTTTGTTCACTCTGTTAAAAGGTTATATAATTTATTGTGAAATCGTCAGCCAATGTAAATAATCCCTCAAATACTTTGAGCTGAAGACAACTCCAAAATCAGCAAATGCTGGCATAAAAGTGGATTAACAAGCATCATTCCATAATCTTATTACACACAAGTTACGACACACAAATAGCAATTAGGGCTAGATTTATCTAGGATCTGGTTGGCATAGACAAGTTGGACCAAAGGGCAGGTTTTCGTGCTGTACATCTCTATGGCTCTATGACAAGTTCTTCAATTGGAATCCTATTTCCAGTGGCAGAAGTGTCAGTTTCTTCCTATTTAGTCTCAACAACTTTTACTTGATTCTGAGCATCTCTTCTGAAATTTCCTCTCAACCATCACTTAATAGTCCAATTAACTGAAAATTGTTCACCTCTTAACTAGCAAGACATTTCTCTGCCCTGTGATGTCCTTCCAACAGTGTGATGCCTAGAACGTGCTCATCTGAGGCTAATACAGCACCTTATAAAGATTTAGCAGAATGTCTCGTTTTTGTACTCTTTTACAATGAGCAAGAATTATAAAGGCAGAAATTTTTTGGTCTCTCTCTGCAAATGTTGCCTGGTCTGTTTTTGCTGCCTGAATATTACAGGTATTTTTGTATATTTTCATTTTGTTTGGTGACGGTAAACACTTTGATACGTGCCTATCAGGTACTGAGTGACAGGGGCTATGGTAGAGTAAGGTGAAATGTTCACCAAGCCTCATCTCAGCTTAAAAAAGCAACTACAAGATAATATCAAACATCAACTTGTTGAGAACCTGTTACTCATCTCTGGAGCAGGTGTGACAATCCCAGGCCTCCTGGCTCAAAAGGTAGAGACACTACTACAATATCCCTCAGCATGTTCTTGGATACTTCTCACAAGCAACGTAGCAAGACTGCCATTAGGGAGCAACAAGCTTCTGGTTAATGCTCATTATGGCAGGGGTATGGTGCCCAGTCTGCTGTGAGTGATAGGTTTTGCTGGGAACAGAGCAAGATAAGATGGAGCACAAACCAAACGTGATGCTCAACATGGAGGTCTGGTGTGGCGAGATACGAGAAAGCTCACTTCACCTCACTCACCAAGAATCACTCCTCCAAACTAAATACAACTCACACTTTGCCAAAATACTAAGATTTGACCTACATTTTTTGACTTATTTAGGAAAGATTTGGCATCAACATCTAAATATTTACAATGCCACACCTGAAAATAATCTATGCTGGTGACAGTAGAAGAATAATATTGTAATTAGTTGTACAGAACTTAAATATTGCCAAAAACAAAGCTCTGAAGAATGGTCCAGACCAGAAACATCAGCTTTCCTGCTCCTCTGGTGCTGCCTGGCCTGCTGCGTTCATCCAGCTCTACACCTTGTTACCTCAAGCTCTGCATCATGCACTCATCAGGACAATGGCAAGAACATGTAATTTCAAAATGATCACCATAATTTATACTCTAGGAGAAAAGAATAAATTGATTGGTAAGTCAACACAGATTGATTGTGGCTTTGCATGGTGAAAGCAAGAGGAAGCTTTAGGCTTCCATGTCCCATGCAATGCAAACAACATGCAAGATTTGAACAAGCATATCCCTTTGGGTTCTTGTGCATGAATATGTCACTTCCAGCAATGGTAAATGGGTCACATTACAAGCTTGATGAATTATTTTAAATTGTTTGTTAATGGTGTTGTTCATGTCATTGGGGCTGTCCAAAAAGTGCTATCTAATTGCAGAATCATATTTAATAGCAGAAGTCTAAATGGCTTTAGCAATTTGGAGAGCCTACTGCTCACTTTTGTTTTCTGCAAAGCAACACCTTAGCCAGGGAGGACTTCCAAATAATCGACACCTTTTCTTCTGTACAATAAACTGCTGTGATAGTTTGAAAATTTGGCATACTTGCATTTGTTCTTGAGTGCAAGACAGAAGGCTTAAGCAGTATGTCTCTCTTTGAAGCAATGGTCAAGATTATGGTTCTTCCAACACTGTTTACACAAGCCTAATGTAATAGTGTAAAACCAATACTATGTCAAAGTGGATCCACCCTGCTTGAGGAGTTAGACTAACCAATAAGTGAGGAAAAGTGTTCTTGGAAGAGGAGGGATGGGAATGGACAGTTAGCATAAAGAGACTATTAAAATGAGAAAAACAAAATGTCAGGAACTTAAAAAGACATTTTCAAGCAGCCATACACTCCTGGATTGGATGTCACATAGTTAAGTCAGACTTCAGTAACGCCCTTATATTTATCTAAGAAGCCAAGTATTCACGAACACACTCGAGGTCACCACCTTTAGTTAAACTTCTGAGGTCACCTTTGGACTGGATATGGCCTTAACAGCCTGTTCAGTCAAATGACAGCATTCCAGACTGGTGAGAAGGCATGTGGAGAAACAAAGGTGCAATTATAATCCAGCAACCTTTCCTTTCTGCAACTATTCTAATCTCTGCAAACCATTTCATTTTTATTTTAACACTGACCAGACACAATGAGGAGGGAGTTACTATTTTGTGACCAGATTGCTAATTGTGTCCAACTGCACTAGTTTTCTGCACTGAATGTTTTTTTCTCATTTGGGTCTCTGCTGAAAGTCAAAACACACACTCAGAATAAAACAGTTTATGAATGGGAACAATTGAGCAGCATTTCACAACATTGTGGGGTTTTTTTCCCCCCTCTTGCATGATAAAACTCTTCAATATCAGAGCAGCAACCCAGGCACAAGCTTATTGATAAGCTAATTTTTAAACTATCAGACAGAATAAAAATCCTTGATCAACATGTTTACCAATTACAAGTCATCTCATGTTTGTACCTGAAAATTTCATTCAAAAACTAAACACTCATTTGTTAGCTATGTGTGGTATACAGCAGTCAGTTCCTCTATAAATTTTTTATAGGTCAACATCATAAAGCTGTTAAAAAAGGTGTCTATTAACACCAAAAAATGCCATTAAACACCAATGCATACTTCAGATGCCCATAAAGTTAGAGACAGCAACACAATCGTGTAAAACCTGGCAGAAACTTGAATCAAGTTCAATGTAATTTGCATTCTAAATTCCAAAAACTTGCATTCACGCATCATCTTTAAACAATGAAGCACTCCCAAGACATTTTACAAGGAATCCAAATAAATTATGATTGCAAGCTGCACAAATATTAGGTCAGATCAGCAAAAGTTTGATTGAAAAGGAGAAGGTTTTGAAAGACAATCCCTTAGGCAATATGGTCATTGTACCTGGGTATGTCCTGAACCACCAGGACAGGCCAAGGAGTCCTCAACATTACAGATTAGACTCCATGAAATCTCATTATTAGGGTGCACATGGGCCAGGCAATTGCAGTAGTTAACAAGTCCTAATCTCCCTTCAGCCAATGAATCAATACTCCATGTTGAACTCCACTGGACAAAGCTCAGGGGGTGACGAGGGCACAAAATCTATTCTGAGTGACCACCAACCAGGAATCAAACTGCATTAACCATATAAATATTCTGGCCACAAAAACAGGTCAGATGCTAGGAATCCTGCAGTGGAGTAAACCATCTCCTACCTCCTTGAAGGCTTTCCACTGCCTACAAGGCAGAAGTCAGGGGATGAGTTGAAATGCTCATTTGTCTCAATGAATGCAGCTCCAACACCACATGAACATTGAAACCATCCAGGACAAGAGCAGCCAGCTTGATTGGCACCACATCCAATCATTCCTCTGAGCATCAGTGGTAGTAGCAATAATGTGTACGATCTAGAAGATGCACTGCTGGAATGCACCAAGGTTCCATTGGCAGCACCTTCCAAACCCATGAGAAGGACAACAGCAGCAGATACACCACACCTGCAAGATCTCCTCCAAGCCAATCACAACCCTGACTTGGAAATAGTTAGCCATTCTTTTAAAGTCGCAGGGTCAAAATTCTTAGTGAATCCCTCCCAAACAGCATTGTAGGTCTACGACACAGAGGATGCAGCTTTTTGAAGCGGATCAGTTAGCGGAGTTGGATGGATGACTGGCTGGCTTGCGATGCAGAGTGACGCCAATAGCGGGAGTTTAATCCCTGCACTGAGTGAGTTGACAACAAAGGACTCTCCTTCTCAACAGCCCCCTGTTTCTGAGGCACGGCGAACCTCAGGTTCAACCCCCAAAAATCACCACTCTCTAAAGCCCTATGATGTGATAAGACAAAGACAACTTTACCCCTGCAGTGCTTCATGGTGACTGCTCACCATCTTCAAAGGCAACTGTTCTAAAACATGACAAGATTCCTGCAATACTTCACTCAACTGCACAGACACTATGATCAATGTTGGCCCACGTTCTTGGAAAACCATACATTTCCTGGGAGTTCTCTCATACAGTGGCTGAAAACCTTGTTGGCAAACTGTGGTCCATTTTTTGACATTACAACATCTACGATCCCATGATAACTGCCTCTAGGACAGTCGTGCCCAAGGTTTTCACCAATGTCCATTACGAAAATTAACTGACAGAACTATAAGTGTTAGCCAATCAAAAACAAATAACTCCCACTCATTCCTAAAGTCTATTGAGGAAATTAGTCTGGATCACTGGCTATCATTGGTCACACTGGTGACCAAGCACTGGCATTACACTGGGCAATCCCCATGGCGTACCCTGTCTAGGATAGTCAACCATATTTTTGTGGTTTTGGGGTCACATGTAGGCCAGACCAGATAAGGGCGACAGATTTCCTTCCCTATAAAGGACGTTAATGAACCAAATTGGTTTTTCCCTGATGACTGGCAATGGTTTCAAGGTCATCATTAGACTGTGCTGCCTCACGGCACCAGAACTTGGGTTTGATTCCACCCTCAGGCGACTGTCTGTGTGGAGTTTATAAACGTTCTCCCCATGTCTGTGTGGGTTTCCAACAAGTGTTCCGGTTTCCTCCCACAGTCCAAAGATGTGCAGGCAAGAAGACTGGCTGTGGAAAATTGCCCATAGTGTTCAGGGATGTGTAGATTAGGTGGATTATAATGGGGATTAGTCTGGGTGGGATGCTCAGAGGGTCGGTGTGGGCTTATTGTGCCAAAGGGCCTGTATCTACACTGTAGAGATTCTATGATGTATGATCTATGAACTCAAATTCCACTATCTGCCATGGCAGGATTCAAACCCAGGTCCCCAAAATATTAGAGACAATAGGAACCGCAGATGCAGGAGAATCTGAGATAAGGTGTGGAGCTGGATGAACACAGCAGGCCATGCAGCATCTTAGGAGCAGGAGGGCTGACGTTCCGGACCTAGACCCTTCACCAGAGGTCGTGAATGGAAATGGAGATCTCAGAGACATGCAGACAAGATAAAAGACAGTGACTTGACATTTGCCTACATGACCACCCCTGCACTTTAGGGAAATTTGCCATGTCTACACGGTGCGATAGTGTAAGGATTGTTTGCCACAAATCCTCTTTATCTTGGGTCTTTCAAGTGATTTGTTGTAAGGGATATACCACGGTAGAGTATCTACACAAGAAGCAGAGTTTGGATAACAAAATAATTTATGGCATGTTAGTAATGATATGTGAATAAACATAACTGAGGGCCTTAAGGAGCTGGTACAAACACACCTGCCACCTCCAAAAGCTACAATGCAACTTCTCTCCTCCGCCCACAGACTGTGCGAAGTAGAATGGGTTCAGTCAATGTAACATGCTCTTCAGAATTATTACTATTTTCAATACTTCATGGCCCCTCAGAACACTGCTTTCTAATCAATCAATCTCTTGCACTCTTTTGGAATCCCACAATTCGTGCAGTTGCAAATGCAAGGTGAAACACTGAATACCGTTACCAACAAGACAGGAATTTCTAATCAAATACAGCCGCACCTCAGATTATTGTAGATGGCCAATGCTTCAAACATTGGTGTGTACCTGCATACGTTTGCTCAGTCTTAGACGGGAAGGACAGACTTGAAATTTTACATTTATTTTTGGCCACGAATGTGGACACAAAGCAATTTCCAAAGCACACATGCGTAATTGGCACTAACAGGCAGAGTTATGTGAAGTTTGTTTTTATACACTTCACATTAATTCTTTCAGTCCATCCAAATTGTCAGTGCAAGTTAAGGTGTAGCATGTAGAGAAATTCCAAACAGCATTCCTGCTAGGAGAAAAATGGAACTAAGTGACTTTGCAAACTGAGCAAACAAATTAATGCCAACCATAATAAACTGCCAACATAAACTAAATTGAATACAGAAACTAGTTTCCATCAATTTTGCTTTTCCATAAGACTCCAGGTTGAACTACATTGCTCACAACAACTTGAGAGTTCAGTTCAATATTTATTTCAGTGTATCGAAATGTAAAACAAAACAGCAAGTGACAGGAATTTCTAATTAATCATATGTGAAGAGAGCTTGCAAATAGTGAAACAAAACCAAACCACAATTTCTAGTTTTAGATTGGCATTAACTCTTTGGCTTGCAAAGCAACTTCTGAAAACAAAAATTGATTGCCCCTATGAAGCAACACAACCATTTAAATGAGGCCATCTTCTCCTGCACCGATGCATACAGTGCTGCAGTGGGTATAGTATGACATTGCTACTGTACGCAGTATACACAAAATCAGCAACATACTGGAGATAGAACTGAATTAGCAAACGCAGTTCACACAGGGGGAAAAAAAAAAATCAGACTTCTGACCAACTGCACAGGCTTGCATTATTTAATTTAGCTCTATCATTTACTGGTGAAAACAGCAATGGTCTAAATTGTACCACCAGTTCATACTCCACTTGTTTCCAGTTGAAAGAAATGAACTTTGAAGCTGCATTCATGTGGCAATTCAATTAAAGTATAACCTAAGTTAAATAAAAGCTAGAGATAACAGAGTGTGGAGCTGGAGGTACACAGAGGGCCAGGCAGCAGAGGAGCAGGGAAGTTCACATTTTGGTTTGGGAACCTTCTTCAGAAATGGGGAGGGGGAAGGGAGCTGGGAAATAAATATAGAGAGGAGGGGTGGGGCTGGGGGAAGGTAGGTGTGATGGTGATAGGTGAGTGCAGGTAGGGAGCGGTGGGGATTGGTCAGTGAGGTAGCTGGGGCAGATAGGTGGGAGAGATGATGGTCAGGTTGTGTCAGGTCAAGGAGACAGGATGAGAGGGAGGGTTGGACATGGGATAAGGCTGGAGCTGGGGAGATTTTAAAACTGGTGAATTCCACGTTTAGGCTAACGGGCTGAAGCCTCCCAACACAGAATATGAGGTGCTGTTCCTCCAGTTTGTGAGTGGAGTCATTGTGGCAGTGGAGGTGGCCCAGGATGGATATGTCACCCAGGGATGGCAACTGGAAGGTGTTTTGTTTGTCGCGTACAGAGTGCACATGCTCTACAAAACCGTCCGAGTCTAAGTTTGGTCTCACCGATGTCGATAGCCAGATAGAGGTGGGGTCAGATTGTAGGTGGCAGAAGTGATAGAGAATGATATGATGGATGCGGAGGTTGGTGGGGTGAGATGTGAAGACAAGGGGGATTCTGTCCATATTTTTGTTGGGGGAAGGGGAAGAGAAGGGGTTTGAGGATAGAAGTGCAGGAAACGCAAGACATGTGGTTGAAGGCATTTTTGATCACCAGAGTTGGGTGATGGGAGAAGTCGCAGTCCTTGAAATAGGAGGACATCTGGGATGTCTGGAAGTGGAAAGCTCCATCTTGGGAGGGGATGCAGCAGAGGCGGAGGAATTGGGAGCAAGGAATCTTAATCTTGCAGGAGGGTGGGTGAGGGGTGGTGTAGTCCAGGTAGCTGGGAAAAATGTTAGTAAAGTTGATGAACTGCTCAAGCACCTTGTGGGGGCACAAGGCAGCACTGAGACAGCCACTGCCTTTCACCTGGACTATCTCCGATATCTCTCTCTCCTTCCTGGACCTCTCTGTCTCTGTCTCTATTAACCGCCTCAAAACTAACATCTATTTCAAATCCACTGTCTCCCACAGCTATCTGGGCTACACCTCCTGTCACCCACCTTTCTGCAAGAATGTGATCCCCTCGTCCCAGTTCCCCTGTCTCTGCTCCCAAGATGGGGTTCCACCCCCAAACATCCCAGATGTCCTCTTATTTCAAGGACCGCAACTTCTCCGCTCCAGTGATCAAAAATGCCCTCAACCACATCTCTTGCATTTCCCGCAATTCTGCCTTCAAACCCGCCCCCCCAAAAATAAAGACAGAATCCCCCTTGTCCTCACATCACCCCACCAACCTTCGCACCCAGCGTATCATTCTCTGCCACTTGACACCTGCAATCTGACCCCACAACCAAAGAGATATCTCCCTCCCCATCTTGAACTGCCTTTCATAGGGACCACTCACTCTGCAACTCCGTCATCCACTCCACACTCCCCACTAGCCCCATCACCTCCAGCACCTTTCACTGCAACCATAGCAAGTGCTACACCTGCCCCTACACCTCCCCCCTCACTTCCATTCAAGGCCTAAAGCAAACCTTCCATATCAGAGATAATAAGATGTGAGGCTGGATGAACACAGCATGCCGAGCAGCATCTCAGGAGCAAAAATCTGATGTTTCGGGCCTAGACTCTTCAGAGAGGGGGATGGGGTGAGGGTTCTGGAATAAATAGGGAGAGGCGGACCGAAGATGGAAAGAAAAGAAGATAGGTGGGGAGGAGAGTATAGGTGCGGAGGTAGGGAGGGGATAGGTCAGTCCAGGGAAGACGGACAGGTCAAGGAGGTGGGATGAGGTTAGTAGGTAGGAGATGGAGGTGCGGCTTGGGGTGGGAGGAAGGGATGGGTGAGAGGAAGAACAGGTTAGGGAGGCAGAGACAGGTTGGACTGGTTTTGGGATGCAGTGGGTGGAGGGGAAGAGCTGGGCTGGTTGTGTGGTGCAGTGGGGGGAGGGGACGAACTGGGCTGGTTTTGGGATGCGGTGGGGGAAGGGGAGATTTTGAAGCTGGTGAAGTCCACATTGATACCATTGGGCTGCAGGGTTCCCAAGCGGAATATGAGTTGCTGTTCCTGCAACCTTTGGGTGGCATCATTGTGGCACTGCAGGAGGCCCATGATGGTCATCTAAAGAATGGGAGGGGGAGTGGAAATGGTTTGCGACTGGGAGGTGCAGTTGTTTATCGCGAACCGAGCGGAGGTATTCTGCCAAGCGGTCCCCAAGCCTCCGCTTGGTTTCCCCAATGTAGACGAAGCCACACCGGGTACAGCGGATGCAGTATACTGCATCCGCTCGGTTCGCAATAAACAACTGCACCTCCCAGTCGCAAACCATTTCCACTCCCCCTCCCATTCTTTAGATGACATGTCCATCGTGGGTCTCCTTCAGTGCCACAATGATGCCACTCGAAGGTTGCAGGAACAGCCACTCATATTCCGCTTGGGAACTCTGCAGCCCAATGGTATCAATGTGGACTTCACCAGCTTCAAAATCTCCCCTTCCCCCACCGCATCCCTAAACCAGCCCAGTTCGTCCCCTCCCCCCACTGCACCACACAACCAGCCCAGCTCTTCCCCTCCACCCACTGCATCCCAAAACCAGTCCAACCTGTCTCTGCCTCCCTAACCTGTTCTTCCTCTCACCCATCCCATCCTCTCACCCCAAGCCACACCTCCATCTCCTACCTACTAACCTCATCTCACCTCCTTGACCTGTCCGTCTTCCCTGGACTGACCTATCCCCTCCCTACCTCCCCACCTATACTCTCCTCCCCACCTATCTTCTTTTCTCTCCATCTTCGGTCCGCCTCCCCCCCTCTCCCTATTTATTCCAGAACCCTCACCCCATCCCCCTCTCTGATGAAGGGTCGAGGCCCGAAACGTCAGCTTTTGTGCTCCTGAGATGCTGCTGGGCCTGCTGTGTTCATCCAGCCTCACATTTTATTATCTTGGATTCTCCTGCATCTGCAGTTCCCATTATCACTTCCATATCAGAGGTTCACCTGCACATCCATCAACTTGGTCTGCTGCATCCACCTCTACATAAGCGAGACCAAACCGAGACTCAGATCGTTTCTTAGAGCAGCTGCACACTCATGACAAAACACAACACCCTTCTGGTTGCAAACCATTTTAACTCCCACTCCCTGGACAAAATTGTCCATTCCTGGGCCTCCTCCAGTGTTACAATGACACCTCCTGCAAACTGGAGGAGCAGCACCTCATATTCTGCGTTAGGAGCCTACAACCGGAAGACAAAAAAGTTTGAAACCAGTTTTAAAATCACCACACCAGCCCCTCCCTCAACCCCCTGCCTCATCCCATGTCAAACCCTCCCTCTCATTCCCACCTCTGACTTGACACAACCTGTCCATCTTTTCTCCCACATGTCCACACCTCCGGCCAATCCCCACCACTCCCTACCTGCACTCACCTGCATTTCACCTACCTTCTTTCAGCCCCACCCCTCCTCTCTCTCTATCTTCCACCTCCCTTCCCCAACTCCATTCTAAAGAAGCATCCCCAACCAAAACATCAACTTTCCTGCTCCTCTGATGCTGCCTGGCCTGCTGTGTTCCTCCAGCTCTACACTGTTATCTCTGACTCCAGCAGTTCTTGCTATCTTTAAATAAAAGCTAACGTTGTAGCTATTTGTAACTAAATCACAATTGAAAACAAGATTTTTTTTAAAATTTGAGCCTTTCCCCTTCAAACTTATTTCTAAATAAAATTGGAACTGTTACACTCTGAAAATAAACATAAGCAGATATGTTACTATGCATAAATGTGTACACACCCACACAACACATACAACAGACAAAATACTCAGTTTCTCCTATTTGTACAGATGACCTTTGTCCCAACAATTATTGATATAACCTTCACTCAACTGATAACACTACGTGCACCTATGCATCTTGCCCTCTTCAGCATTCAAAATCCAAAGGCAGATAAAAGCAGGTTAGGCAGCCTGTCCAAAGAAAAGCAAAACTTTTTGCTTGAAAGGTGTTTATCTTATCGTCTAATTGGTGCACTTCCTCAATGTGCATTTTGCATAAAACCAGGCACTGACCACAAAGAGGGGGGAAAAGTCAAAGACAACTTCAAAAAGTTTCCAATGGATTGTGATAAGTGGTGAAAAATACTGTGGACAAAAAAAAAATACAAGCAATCACTGCATTACATTACAAAAAACCACATGCAATGACCCTCACTCCACTGTAGGCCATTCCTTGGAGTTCATCATTTAGTTTTAATAAACCACACCAAATTCCAATATGCTCCAACACACAATTAAAACGTTGATTCGTGTCCCAATTGACATGTCTTAATGGCCATCACAGATTGCATTCAAAAGGCACTTATAGCAGAAGTAGAGGTAACTTGATTACGGTCAACCAGCCAATACACAAAGTAAACAACTGAATTATCAACCATTCCCTCATTCCAAAAATGGGAAAGAAATTGCCTGCAAATTATTTACGCTACAACAGTTAGCCAAGTTACTCATTACACATGGTCACAAAGCAATTACACATTAACTCTAGTCACTTCTACTTCCCATTATTTTATGTAAAGCACATGCAAACATAGTCTGAAATATGCAGGGCTCTTAAGAGCACACATATGCATTTTCATTGTTTCGTCATCTGGGGTTTGCTTCTTCTGCAGGGTGCGTGTCATTCCCATGACAAGTGAGGTGACGTACATTTTGGGAAGTCAAATGTAAGATGAAAGTACATAGTTATTGCACGACCCTTTGGAGCATTGATAGACAGAGGGACCTTTGGGGTGCAAGTCCATCAGCTCCCTGAAAGCAGCATCGCAAGCAGATATGGTGGTAAACCTGGGCAAATGACATGCTCTGAGGAAAGGTCACTGGACCCAAAACATTAACTGATATTTTTTTCCTTCAGAGATGCTGCCAGGCCTGCTGAGTTTTCCCAGCAACCTCTATTTTCTAGATAACATGTGAGCTTTTAATCAGTTGGCAGATGGCATATCGGGAGGCTGAGGGGGTAACTGAGAGGAGTTACAGGGAGGTAGTCACTCACGTACAGGAAAAAGGCAGATGGGTTACGGTCAGGGGATGGAAAGGGAGCCGGCAGGCAGTGCAGGGATCCCCCTGTGGGCCATTCCCTCAACAATAAGTACACCATTTTGGGACACTGTTGGGGTGGGGGGGGGGAAGAGGAGAGAAACTTACCAGGGGAAAGCAGTGGGGCACAGGTTGCTGGCACAGAGTCTGTCCCTGCTGCTCAAGAAGGGAAGGGGGAAGAGGAGCAGAGCAGTAGTCATTGGGGACTCCATAGTTAGGGGGGCAGATAGGAGGTTCTGTGGGGACAAGAGAGACTCACGGTTTGGTGTGTTGCCTCCCAGGTGCCAGGGATGTCTCGGATCATGTTTTTGGAATCCTTAAGGGGGAGGGGAGCAGCCCCAAGTTGTGGTCCACATTGGCAGCAACGACATAGGTAGAAGGGAGCTCGGACAAACAGAATTGTCGTCTCGGGTTTGTTGCCCATGCCACGTGCTCGTGAGCAAGGAATAGGGAGAGAGAGCGCCAGCGCGCGCGAGCGAGAGAGAGAGAGCGCCGCGCGCGAGCGAGAGAGAGAGAGGCGCGCGCGCGAGCGAGAGAGAGAGAGCGCGCGCGCGAGCGAGAGAGAGAGAGAGCGCGCGCCACCGCGAGCGAGAGAGAGAGAGCGGCGCGCGCGAGCGAGAGAGAGAGAGCGCGCGCGCGAGCGAGAGAGAGAGAGCGCGCGCGCGGAGCGAGAGAGGAGAGCGCGCGCGCGAGCGAGAGAGAGAGCGCGCTGCGCGAGCGAGAGAGAGAGAGCGCGCGCGCGAGCGAGAGAGAGAGAGCGCGCGCGCGAGCGAGAGAGAGAGAGCGCGCGCGCGCGCTCTCTCGCTCGCGCGAGAGGCGCTCTCGCGCTCTCTCGCTCG